>NC_050522.1:1012239-1025068 GCF_002922805.2 Oryzias melastigma | reverse complement strand
TTTTAAACTGTTTGGAGTTAGGCTAATATTTACACACTAGCTGTTTTGGCTAATTTAGGAATTTTTCAGGCTGTTTTGGAGTTTAGCTAATATTTCCGCTTTATGATAGCTGCTTTGGCTAATTTAGGGTTTTTCCGTTTTTTAGGATATTTCTTTTTAAGTTTTGCTATTTCTTCAGCTACATGCTAGCTGTTTTGGCTAACCTACATTTTTGTCTGATTGCTGAAAGCAATCAGAGTATGTTGTTGTAATTCTTTATTATATTTTATTGTCTGATTGCTGAAAGCAATCAGAGNNGCTTCAGCGATTTCAGCTATCAGCACTAGCATCTTCAGCGGGAAAATTCAGCTTACAGCATTCACATTAGCATTATTGCAGGTAATGCTTTATATCTAGTTCATAATTGTGTTAAAAAGTTATGGTTTTAAATTTTTAAAAATGTAGTTTTAGAGTGTTCAATAAATGTTTATCCTGTTTACCCGTGACCTAAGGTGTGTTTTGGATTTTGATCCCTTGTGTGATTGAGTTTGACACCCCTGATTTAGAGGAATAAGAGTCTGGTTTGTATTTATGCTATTGTATATTATGATGCATATAAATGAGCTATTACTTAAAAACTTCAATAACAAACAGCCTTTTTTTCAAAATATGAAATAGTTTATAACTTTTGAAAAGGTTCTCATGCCTTCCTTTCAAAATAAAAGGCTTCCTGCGTCACATATCTCAATACAGCACATATGGGATACTGTATTTTTTTCACCATAAGGGGGCAACTAAAATAGAAAATTTGACTTTGAACATAAATTTTGGTTGAGCTTACTGACCTCCAATTGATTTTTTTCTTTTTGTGGAACATCACAATCACAAATTTGTCGAATTGTTTGACTACAAACCGTTCTATGGATTGTTGGAACATCGCGGAGCTATACTTGATGTTCCTCAACTGTTTGTGACTTTTTTTTTTTTTTAATCAGAGAGCCACAATAGAGGGTTAAAAGAGCCACATGTGGCCCCTAGTACCCTGTACCAGGAAAACATCTGGCAAGAAATTACAGTCAAACATTTGGGATTTTTCTTTTTTTGGTCATGTGCAAATGTTTACTTATTTACTCTTTGCCACGAGCCGTTAGATTAAAAATCCCTTCCCTTCAGAGATCAGCTGAAGCCCCCACACCAAACTGGTTTTCTAATTCAGCTCAGAAAGCAACAAACTTTAGTGAGCAATCAGAAAACCGGCTTTTTCTTCCTTTTCCGGCTGAACTCCACAGAAGCTTTTCTTTAGATTCTTTAGGTGAGGATGGTTCGAGGTCCCCCCACAACCCCCACCTCCCCATCTGCAGCCTTTGACTACCCCCCCGCGCCGGCCCCACACTGGCCGATGGCCTTTCCTGCCCGTCTGATCCATATTTCAGAGGTGGCGGCGGTGGCACCGAGGGGGTGTAATCCAACATGAAAGCTGGGGCTGAGAGCGCAGGTGCAGAAACGCTTCCATTTCGGTTGTGCAGCGTCTGCAGCCCCGTTTCAGATTTTAAACTGTCCTTTGAAAAAGAATCGTGCTGGAAAATGAGGCGGCGAGGGAAGGTCTCCACACCCGACACAACACCTCCATGTTTGTGAGCTAAAAAAAGGCAACAAAAAGTCTGGTGCACGAGTGGACTATGGAGGGATTCTTGTGCCAATATTCTAAACTCACATAAAGCTTTAAAAATTAAATGTGATCAAAAGAATTATTTTGCACTTAAAAAATGCAATTGAAACTAAAAAAATGGAGAAAAAAATGTTTTAACTTAAGAAAAATTCAATCTTTTGTGCTCTAAAGCCAATCACAGACATGGACATGAGAGTGATCCTGACAGACTTCCACTTACATCAGTCTGCAAGCTGATTGGAAGAATTTCTGACCAATCAGCATCAACTTTTTAATGTCCATGTCTGTGATTGGTTAGTAATTACCACCTTACTGTCCTACAATACTGTCAAAGTCAAGGGCCGGATCCGGCCCTCCAGATCATTTTATTTTATTGTTAATAATGACCCGATGTTATCTTGTACTTATTTCTAACTTGTATAATTTTTACATAAAATATTTTTATAGAGGGTAAAATATTGGAAGTTCTTTAAGGTTTAAGTTGATTTAATCTGGAATAATATTCCTCCCTGTTTTTATTGTTATTAATGCTGATAAGTTACATTTTTAAAGTTTTAAAAATTTTGCTTTAGAGTGTTCAATAAATGTTTATAGTGTTCGGCACTCGACCTAAAGTGTGTTTTGGATTTTGGCCTCTTTTGAGATTGAGTTTGACACTCCTGATCTACGAGCTGATTGGAAGAATCTCTGACCAATCAGCATCAACTTTTAATGTCCACGTCTGTGATTGGTTGTGGCACATTTGTAAGCTGTACTCTGTTTCGAGCACAGAAGAGAGAACATTTCGGAGGGAAAATTGTTTTAAATTGCTCATATTGTTCACAAGTGCATTTTTCTGTTTCGAGTGCAAATTTTTACGCTCAAAAAAGTGAGTGTCGGGCTTGGAATGATGGCACAAAAATCACTTGTCCCCAAAGTTTGAGGGGCGTCTGGTCACATGCTAAACGGCGCCAGAATCAATCTGGAAACTTTGCAACTTTAGCGGAAATTTCCTAAGCTGCAGGAAATCCTTTCAAAAATGATCATTTAAAAACGTTTCAGAACGATCCGCTTTTAAATGTGAATAAACTGCAACTGTCTAACAGTTTAGTGTGAAAGATGAGCTTCAAATGGGACGGAGAACGTTATTGTTTTGTGTCTTTCAAGTCAATATTAACAAGTGTTCGCATTTGTATAACCACCCCGTTTACCTCCGGAGAAGAAGAAATTATGTTTTTTTTCAGGAAAAAAGGTTGGAAAAAGAGAGAAAAAAAATGGAAAAATGTTTAAAAAGCTTAAAACAGGAGTTCCAGTCAAGTGTATGATGTTTTTTTGCGGGATGAAATTCCTCCTATTAATTTTTAAGTGCCATATTTTTTCTCTGTGGACAGATTCTCTTGAAAGTTTTGTCGGTCCATCAAACGGATTCGTAGCTGCAACAATAAATTTGTCTCTTTTTTTTTCTACTTACAAAAGATTTTCACAGACTGACAGAAGCTTAGTGACAAACCAGTGGAGGGATTTTTGGGCCGCTCTTCCAAACAAAAACACTCACTGTTTGAGCTTTAGTAAATGTTGTTAAAGAAAGTTCACAAAAATCTAACTTGTTATAAAAATGTCATTAAAAAAGTGGACCTGCACTGCTCTGAAAGCTCCACATTCACATTTTTTTGAGAGTTTTTTAAATAAAAATACTTTGTGGTAAATCAAACTTGGAGTTTGTTGGTTCGAAACAAACTCGACAAATCCCAACGGGAGACATTTTCATTTATAAATGACTATATCGACATTTATTTATTTTCCAAAAAATAGATTTTTAAAGACAAATCCATAGCCTGTATTTACACTTTGAAAGAGTTGACAGGAAAAGATAAAAACATAGCAGACGTAAAGGAGAGATACGAGCAGACCTGGGACCCCGTGAAGCCACGGGACGCCCCTTCAGAAAAATAACCTTCATGGAACCGTTCTCCTTTAAATAAAATCTGTTTCTGTGTTTTAGGTTTTAAGGATCTTCTCATAACGTTGTTGTGAGGACTCGCTGTGATGCTGTTCCGTGATGAGACCTGAGGAGACAGAGAACATTTGAATTATTTTAGATGACGTTATAAAATATATATATTTGTTTTATGAAAATGTTTAGTTTGTGTTTACACAAATTCCCAGGATTACACTGAGGCTTTAACTTCATTTACTGTGAGAGCATGAATGAATAAAGAGGTTATTTAAATGTCACCGCTAGATCTGTGTCACAATCTGGACAAACTCCAGATTTATGTTTGAGTGTTTTTTCTGATTCCAAAAGCATTCCAAACCTGTTCATGTTTGAGCTTTATATTTTTATTCTGCTAAAGCTCCTAGAGGAATATTTGGAAAATTTTAAATAACAAAATAATTATATTTTATAATAAATCTGCGGTTTTATTCACATTTGAGATTCACAGAACAGGTAACATGAGTTTACCTGTCAGTGATCAGCTGAAATGGAGACTTCAGGGGTTCAGGTCCGTGGTCGCTTTCCTCATCTGAAAATTTATTTTTAAAAACATGAGAATTTAACTGTTTTTTCTATGCAAATTTGGTTTTTCTTGGTAGTTACAATTTGTCACCCTTTGGTTTGGGGGAGGAAATAAACGATGTGAGGAGTTTACCATCTCTTTTTGGACTGAAGCTTCCCGTCGACTCCGCGTCGCTCTCGTCCTCCGTCCCCGAGTTTCCTGCAGCGGCCGCAGCGGGCCGTGCGTCATGACGCGCGGCCGGCACCGCGCCCTGGAGAGACAGGTGGCCACCGGGCGCCCCTCCCAGGAGGGACCTCATGTTCAAAATCGAGTTGGCATTCAGCAAAGCCGTGTTGGCCCAGTTGTGCAGCTTGCCGATCTGACATGTGTATATTCCATGAGCCGGCAACAAGGCGGGGTGGCCGGGGGAGGCCAAAGCCGCGTGATGCGCCAAGGCCGCCGCGGAGGGTTTGTGCGAGCTGTCGGGGGTCGTGGCGGTCTCCGCCAAAGACCAGATTTTAGGTTTGCTCTGGGGGGGTCTCTGACACTCCTGTGCGCTGGGGGAGTGACCCGCGGGAAGTTTGACTGCGGGCGGCAGGGGGGCCGCCGCCTCCGCAGAAAGCGTCCTGTTGCTCTCCGAGGCCCGCTCTTCCACCGGGAGGCCGGCCTCGGAGCTCTGCTCGATGTCGACGGTCTCCAGGTCGATCTCCTCCTCGTCTTCTCCGTCGCTGCCGTTCTTGCCGTGCTCGTGCTCGTCCTCGTTGTCGCTGCTGAAGATGCGCCCGTCCCGGTCCTCGGCGCTGCGCCCCCAAGTCACTTTATTCTCCTTTTTCAGGCGCCTGCGCGCGTTTGCGAACCATGTCGAAACCTTGGATGTCAATTTAAAATAATTCATGTCAACATTTCACTCAAATTTACGCACAAATAATAATGAGTAGAACCCCCACCTGCGTGAGCGTCATCCTCGTGATGATGGCCAGCATGATCTTCTCTCCTTTGGTGGGGTAAGGGTTCTTCTGGTGCTCCTGCAGCCAGGCCTTCAGAGTGCTGGTGGTCTCCCTGGTGGCCGTTTTGGCGCGGGAGGGGTCCCCGTACGGATACTGACCGTAAGGGTAGAAGCTCTGCGCGGCGTGGACCGGCAGGGCCGCGTGGGAGCCCGGCTCCTTCAGCTCGTACTGAGAGCTCTGCGAGACCGGAAGAAAATTAAATAAAGAGTTTAGGAAACAACACAGTAAAAAGTGAGTTGCGCAAACCATCAATACAAAATTTGTATTTGATGGAAAAAAATAACTTTCGTTAATTTATCCAATGTTTCACTTTTTTCAGTGAAAAAAGTGCTAAACTTTAGAGAAAAATAACTAAACGTTTTAACACCAGTGTTTATGTCCTTTGATTTACTGTAACAAGATAATTCCAGTAGATTTTGAAGGAGAAAGCCGCTTTTCTCCTTCAAAATCTACTGGAATTATCTTGTTAATGGTTGAAAAGTTACACTGTAAAAAGTAAAACATTGGATCAATAAACAAAAGCTCTCTAATTTGTTATATTTAAAAAGAATAATTTTTTTATGTTGAGTAAACCATCATTTTTTATTATTCAAAATGAAAACCAATCATTTTAAATGTAACAAATTACAGAGCTTTTGTTAACCCCTTCACTCCAGCTATGAAAAAATATATTCACTTGTGTTTTGGGTTTTAGGACCTACATGCAAGTAATTTTATGGTTGATTTGGTTTGTTGCATATTTGAGACAACTGGCATTAAGGGGTTAATTAAGCAAAAATGTCATTTTTTTCCAGTGAGTATATTTTAAAAAAAAAATGGGTTTAAGCGTCAGGTGTTACAGGGTTAAAAATCATAAATAGGGCACCATTAATATTAATTTATCAGATTTATTTTTTTTATATTTACATATTTTTCTCTTAAGTCAATGACTTTAGTTGTAAGTAGTTACGTTTTACGCAAATTGATTAACTTTTTGTCCGTTTTTTTTATTTCATTTATTTATTTGTTTATTTTTGCAATTAAGGAATAAAAAGTAAAAAAAAACTATAAGAAATTCACTTAGCAATATTAAAAAAGAAAGTTTTTTTAGCAGAAAATGTTGATTAAACAGCAATATTTTAGTTCGGTGAGAGAAAAAATATATATTTTTAAAAATATGTGAATATTATAAATAATTTGAAAGCGCCAAAATGTGTCCCCCTCACCCCTCTTACCATTTGCGACAGGAGCGCGAGGTCCGCGGCTCCGCTGTATGGCAGGAAGGCACTATAATTTTGAGCCCAGGGGCTTCCGTACACCCCCAGCACGGATCCCACGGCCGCGGCGGCCGCGGAGGAGCCCGCGCCTCCCTCCGTGGCCGCCTCGCGGGCGGAAGCCGGCCGCTCGCTCCCGTACAAGTCATGAGAGGCGCCGAGGAACTGGGGGTACCCCAGCTGAGGGAAGGACATGTCCGGAGAAGGCGCGCGCGCGGCGGCAGAACCTTCCGCTGGAGTCAACGGCTGAAAGGTGCGGTGGTGGTGGTGGGGGGCGGTAGGGATCCGGTCTCTCTCTGGGAGCTTCTCCTCTCTGCCGCGCAAGTTTGGCACCTCCGCTGCGGAGTGAGACGAGCGCGCGCGGCCGCGGGAGCTCCTGCATGTGGAGCTGACGGGCTGATTGGCAGCCTACTTAAGCAGCAGGCTCCTCCTATGCCCGGGGCAGGCGATTAGTGCATTGGTTCCTCCGTGCTGCGGGGTGCAACAGGTCATGTGATCCCGCACTTAGCAAACGCACCTCCCGCGGAAGATGACGGCACGGGAAGGTGTTTTCAGGTGGAGGTGTCATCTTTTTTTTTTTTTTTGTGGGGGGGGGGTACAGAAAATGACGGAGGAGCGTCAGGGATGAGAGCCTCTCTCTCTCTCTCTTCACCCCTCCCGTCAGTGCTAATGAGGTTGAGGACCCCTGCACCCTGCTCGGAGGCCCCGTGGCCCTCCTGGGCCCCCTCCGGAGGTTAGCTGTGTAATTACTCCATCCATACAAATACAGATTCATCATTTCACACTCTGAGCCCCTGATGAGCTGAAAGTGAGGGTGTGTGTGTGTCCTCCTGATTTAATTACAGTGCTTAAAGCCACTCTGGCTAAGTGATGCTCCTTTTCGTCTCTTTCTGGCACCACGAGGGCTTTACTCCTGAACCTCAAAGCTGTTTTCCTAAACACACATTAGGAAAACGTGTGTGTGTGTGACGCACACACTCACACAGAGGAGGAGAGCGGATGCTTCATCTCCATGGCATTTTAAATGGCATTCACGGAGGGCGGCTCCATCCTCATTGCCAAGGTAAATGGAGCCAGGGGACTCTCCATTTCAGCCGGATAAAAGAGGCGCGTTAAAGAGCGCTCCTCTCTCTCTGTCTGTCTGTCTCGTTCCTCACTTAAAAAATGAATGTTTCTCTCATGACAGGGGAAGGAACCAGACACATCCACCACCTAATAGGATAATATACCCCCCGTTCACCGCCGCCGCCCCTCCCTCCTCGTCCCTCCTCCCTCGCTCTCGGCCTTTGTAGCTGCTGATTTCCATAGTGTCTCTGTGGAGAGGCAGTTAATGAATTCCTCTGAGCTGGAGAACGGAGGGGGTGAATTTGGCGGTTTAGAGAGAAAGAGGCGGGAGGGGGTGAGGAGGAGGGAGGCTTTGAGCTCTGCCATTCAACTTCACAGTCTCAGCCTGCTTGTGCATTCGCCGTGCGTGTGTGTTTGTGTGTGTGTGTGTCTTTTGACACGAACCTGCTAAGACTACCAAATATTTAGACTGGCCTCAGAGCTCTTTTTTCTGCGATGGTGGATTGAGGGATCTCTGGAGGCAGCTTGACTCAATTTGAATCCCATTCCCTGCTATTAGCTCAGCCCAGACAAAGGAATAACTTACTGCAGGAAATATTCAAATAAAGTCCCACAATCCACTCACACCGGCCGTTTCCTCCCCTGTGATTTACAGATGTGAGTGAAAAAAAACCCTAATATCAAAGGCCACTTTTTTGGAAAAAAGTTCATCGGTCCAGATCGAGTCCTATCAATTTTGTACCTTGGGTTTGGTCTGTATTAAGACTGTCTTCAACTGGACTTTTCTGGTTCAAAGCTTGTAAACAAAGACACACGACTAAAGGGTCAATGGTCAAGAATTGCGAGGGCGGGACAAATCAACAATAGAATTCCAAAGCTTTATAATCTTTGTCGGGATACTTCACCTATTTAAACTTCATAAATCTGAGACCAATTTGAACATCTTTATCAGGTACAACAATTTTTACTGCCTCTTTTGTACGGAAGAGGCATGCTGCAGGCCAAGACATTCTCACTCACAACTAGTCACATAATAACGTTTGGTTAAGGACGTCAATTTTTGACATCTTGGCTGTCCCCAACTTTTTTGACACACTGGCTGTTCCCATTAAATCACGGGTCCCCAACCCCCGGGCCGTGAAATCCGGGCTGCAAACCAGAACCGGTCCAATACCACGACGCGTACCACACCAGTACCCACACCCAGCACCGGTATCCTAACCTGACCCAATGAGACTGAGAAGGTGCGATAAGTGTTTGTGACATCTGGATTTTCAGGAAACCCGTGCGAGAAGCAATGTGCATCACTTTAAAAGTTGTTTTATTGATCCCGTATTAATTCAAAGACATTTCAATGAGATTCTGAGGCATCGCAACACATTTCTCTGTTTACATCCCATAATACCAAGCTACGGTGGCTGTTTTAGTTCAGTTGTTCCGCTTTGAGCACAGAGTGTATTCAGACTGAGGAATGTCAGAGTTAACCGGATCTCAGTCCGATTGGAAACAAACCAAGACTACCTCAAAAGATGGGTCATGAAGGGGTTCCCGGTCCTGGAGTAGGGTCCACTTGGGTGTATTAAGACTGAAAATTTGTTCCAGATTATCGGAGGAAAATAACTCTGGTTCACTCTAAGCAAACTAACTGTGTCCAGTCAGAGTACACCCTAAAAAAAGATAATTCTGTAACTGTTTCACTTCATCTGACAATTCGAATACATTTTCTTGAAACGTCCCTTCATGACAGCCTAACAGATGAAAATAAGCAATAATAACCTGAAGAAACTGCTTCAAATTTTCAGTCCAGCAGGGAGGAATCACATGCAGAGTACAGAAGGACTCTCATCATACGTTTGAAAGAATCTTAAACTTGCTGCTGAGTACACTGGATTACTTACTGCTGTTTTCTGGCAGTAATGCTGAGGCTCTGAGTTTAACAACCACAACCCAACTTTTCAACCATCTGTTGATGGTTTCTGGGAGTCTGACACTTCTCAGTCCTCAGTATGTTGGAAACAAATAAAACAAAACTTTTAAAAAGTTTTACCAAAACTGATGGTGAAATGATAAGTATAATATAATATAAAAAGCTTTGAAACAACCTACCATCAGTGAATCTATGTGTGCATTTTCTAAATCCACCTGAGCAACAAGTTTCCTATAGAAGAACAGTCAGAACTGGACAGTGTCAAATGTCTTGATTCTCCACAGACAGGTGAGTAAAACAAGTTACGACAGGTTCACAACATGATGTCCTTGTTCCCATGAGGCTGTTTGGTCCGGATCACTTGTTCAATACATGTGTAAGCTTACCTGGACAGACCGAGGTCTTTTTGGATGCACCGTGGGGGGTTTCATCCATGAATTGTCCAGCAGAATATAAAAGAAACAGGAATCTAAGTGTTTCATGTTCCATCCATCCATCCATGCATCTTCTTCCTCTCATCCAGGACCAGGTCGTGGGAGCAGCAGTCTAAGCAAGATGCCCAGACTTCGCTTCCTCCAGCTCCTCTGCAGGGGCCCTGAGATGTTCCCAGGCCAGCCGAGAGACGGCCAATGGGACATGGGTGATGTTTTCATTGAAAAATTAACTAAAATTTTATAGCTTTTGCTCCATGTGGAGAATTGATCATTTAATAAAAGTTATCTAAAGCCTCATTTCCACTGGGCGGTCCGGTTTGGTCCAGTCCGGTACTTTGAGCATTTCCATTGTAAAATTGACCCATTTAACAGTACTGACCCGTACCTCTTGAGGGGCCCTAGCAGTTGTAGGTCCATTGAAAAATGGAATGTAACCGCGGGCGGAGCCGCAGTAGCCACCTGTTGATTGGCAGAAAGTGATAACGACTCTAGAAAGTGTCAATATAGCGTTCATTTAAGCTAACGTTTAAGCTAATGTTTGCAAGCATTCAGGTTTTTTGCGGTTTCCTGTGTACTCTTTTGGTCATGAGTTTATATTGTGAGTGCCTGGTCTGCTGTGGAACTGCAAATGTTCCTTGCCATCCTTTGGCAACGGCGTGATCCTGGCCTCGCTAGCGGTCTACACCGCTAGCATGCGGTAAGGATGCTAGTGGTCTACACCCCACATGTGCCATGAAAACAAACCGCTCAGAGGAAGCAAGGCTTAACTGGGTGGAGAGAATTGGACCGTACCATACTACTCTTTACTGGACCGGACTGCACCTGACTGCTCAGGCTAAAGTGTCTCCACCAGCCCACTTTTCTTCCATTTATGGTCAACACTCATGTCAACACAGCCACCAAACAAGTCTTTCCTAGTCTAGAAGTGCCTTCCCTACAGCAAATACATTTTTCTTCTTCATGAGACAACTCAGTTCTAGATTAAAAGGTCAGAGGCAAAAGTGAAAGAAGAGTACAACCTGTGACTTTTTCTGTCTCAAAGATCTTTGATGAGCAGACATTAAAAATCTGAGTCATTTAAGGTCAAACTGATGGTGGCCCAACATTAGCAATGATTAACCCTGTAAAAACGAAACAAAGGAAATCAAAGTGCGCACTTCTTCACAAAATACGTCCAGGCAGGCTTTGCCATCATATTCCTGGGGGGGGGGGACCCTATCCTCACCCATCTGACAGCAGAGATTAGCAGTGATAGGTTCAGCTCTGAGCTGATGATAAAACAGATGCATCACTCTGATGCAGAACGGATAAGCCTGCCAGCCTGAGGTGATGCGTTCAGCTGTTGGGGGGACCAGCCTTCGGTCGGAGTTCCTGTTGTTTCCGTACAGCTGCGTTTGACATCCAGATATCATTTCTTAATGGTTCCTAATAGCTATTATATTAGTGGTAGTTTGACCTGACAGTCATCAGCTCGATATATTTACCCCAGAGGGAAAACACAGCTGAGAGCCCTCATTAGCCATTACTGGGCGTTTGTTTGTTAACAGCTCCCTTAGAAGTCCAAAGGGGCTCATTTAAAGTTGATGTTACTGATAATAAATGCTAACCTCGAGCCGGCTAGGTTGCTTTGAAGCCTCAAAACGGTTGTCTTTGTGAAACTCATCTGTTTGTTTATATGCTGACTGCAGGTGAGAGCTTTAAAGCTTTCCATCATTTGCTGAAGATGGAATAATAATAATAAAAAAAAGACGATGTTGAACAAAATTCCTGCAGGAAAAAAGTCCCGTTTTATCCTCCTGCTCATTACAGAAAGACTTGGTGGGGGGGCTTTTCTCATGGGCATGGATCTGATTGTTTTCTAAACGGATTATTAACTCTTTTGTTACAGTAGGGGTCACTTTAATGCTTCTCAGGCCCCATTAGCATTGCCTCAAAGAACACACACACGGACTGCTGCAGGATTTGCAGTTTTGGGTCTTTGTTGTCGGGAGTGAAATGATACAGTTGTAATGCTGTGAAAGACAATACTTGAATTGAAAGGGGTTGGGGGGTGGGGGGTCTGCGTGCTCCGGCGTGCATGTGTGTGGTTTGTGATGAAAAGGCCCCCTCAGACGGACCAGTGAGCTTAATGCAGTAATGCTGACTTCAATGGACACTCCAAAGAAAGCGGAATTAAACAAAAAATCCAGACAAATCCGTCAAACCGACATGGTCATCGGAAAACACGAAAGCAGGTAAATTTTCACCCCGATTTTTGATTTTCTGCCCATCAAACCATAGACAATTAAAGGAAAAAGAACTCCCCTTTGGGAAAAGCTCAGGTCAAAGCATCAGAAGTGTTTGCTCTTGGCTCATATTGACCACATGAATGTGTTGCTTGTGGGGGGAGGCCGGCTGGGTGCCTCCCCAGGCTTGGAGCTGTTGTTCTCGGGGAAGGATAAAGGGGGTATCCCTTACGGGTCTGACCTGCAGCCACCCCTTCCATCAGAGCGGGGGTCAAAGGTCAGATCAATCAGCTCTCCCTGGTCTTCATCACCTATTAGGTGCAAGCGGAGAAGGAGATGGCCGGAGCGGTCCCTTCAGCTCTGATGGAAGATTCTGGTTTCTATAAGGTGCTGTTGTATGTTTTAAGATTCCACAGGTTTTTTGTTCAATGAAATGTGTTTTGATTCATTCAGTTCAGAAGAAATCTACACATCTTTGGATTCATGATTCGTTTGTGAGTCGACTTTTACTTTTACATTTTCCTTCCGCATTCTCTGCTGAAATCTGCCAATGTAATCAAACCCTCATCGTCCATCACACAAGAGACTCTTTACTGCCACTAAATGTACTGATACTATAGGTAAAAAGGGGATAAATTAGAGCCACACAGTGCAAACCCCAAAAATACCATCATCAGTGCAGAGAGGATTCTCATTTTTTAATATTAGATTTCTAAAATGTAAAAAAAACAAAAAAAAAACTTGTTTCTGAAACAAAAATGTCAGATTCTCACTGTCAAGAATTTATCAGGAA
>NC_050522.1:978965-1012159 GCF_002922805.2 Oryzias melastigma | reverse complement strand
AATAAAATTCTAAAAACAATAGAAAGAACAATCAAACAAACTTTACTTAACCCATAAGAACCCTTGGTGGCATCAGCGTAACAGAAAAATACCAGAAACGGGTTATGTGATCCACTTGGATTGTGGTGCATTCTACATCATTTTATTTTGAAGGAAAAATGGGTTAAAACAAATAAGCACATTTTATTAAGGTGTGCAGCATAACCACAGTCAAACAGCCCCCTTGCATAAACACAATGGCTATGTCCAAAATCCTTCACTTTACTGCACTGTAGAGAGCGTTTCGCATTTTCTAGAGCTGTAGGAATCTACAGTTCCAAAATCGAGTGCCTTGGAAATTTCCCAGAAGTCTTTGCGAAAAAAAAGTGTGCATCAATGCTCACTAAATTGGCAAATATAGACTACAATGAATCAGAAATCCTTTATTACTCCCACAATGGGGAAAATGCACTGCGCTTGAACAATTTGTTTAAATTAGAGCTGTCAAGGTTAATGCGGTAATGCACTGGATTAATTAAAAAAATAAATAAAATAAGGCGTTCAATATTCAGCCTTCCGCTTCGCAAGGCTTCCATGAGGTGCCTTAAATTCTGAATATACACACCTGGTCTGTGCTTTCTCCCACTTAGACCATAGTCACTTACAAAAGAAATAAATATCCAACCGATTTTAGTACTTTATCCTTGTTATGTTCTCGGTTTCGATCGCTTTTTCACTCAAAGCTGACCATTTGATTTGTGGTGCGGCCCATTGTCACAGTAACATGACAGCAACTGGCTAAAGTGGTGCAGAAATCGACTGCAGCAGCAAAAGAAAAGTGATCTATAAGCCGATCATCATGATAGGGTAAATAAAGCATCAGTTCAAAGAGAAAGTTCACCTCTAACCTCTTATTTTTGTCCAGAAGATAAAGGAAAAGTGTGTTTTGATGAAGTCTGTGCAGTGATATTGAACATTTGGGCTGTGTGACCAGAACTTCCTTCTTAAGGCAGCCAATCAGAATCAAGTATTCACCTGGACCATGGTTGAAGTTCATCTTTAAAGTGCAAAAACACAATTGTAGTTTTTTATGACTGTATGTCAGTACCTTGGAGTTTTTTGGAGTAAAACTGCAGAAATGAAAGTCTTTAGAGTTCTGCTTATCTTACTGTTGATGTGTTTTTGTACACACAAATAAAACTTCTGGGTTATCTGACCTAACACTTTATAAAGTTAAACATTTCAGACAAATTCTGGCCTGTTTTTGTTCATATGGTCATATAAAATGAATTGACAACATTAGTTTAAATGTAGGATTTTAATAAGCCATCGACATTTTCCTCATCAGAACACAGTGGAATCATAACTAGACGTTGTGAAATGCTCGTATTTATTAGGTTTTCACTTCGTAAAATCGGTAACGTCATACTTGCTTTTTAAAAAAAGAAAAGCAGTGAGCATGATGTGTGAATTGCTTTTAAAATCCACAGCATGAGGTAGTCCTGTACTATACAGTTTTCTGTAGCAGTTAGGGATTAGGGAGTGAATTCAGACATGGCCATAGTCTGCAACACCTGAAACACAAAAATATCAGACCAGTGAAAGAGACCTTCATCCTTAATGAGTTTTTTGTCTCCTATAGCAGCATCTCCTGCTGTCTGAACATTAGCAATCCCCCCATGGTAAAGGAGCCTTCCATCTAGCCCCAGTTCATTCACACTTATTGGGACTTTCACTTTTTTTAATGGAAAAACTGATCCTTAACGGGAAAAGAAGGACAAGATGCCAACATTCCAGTGAATGCGTCTCGTCTCATTCATGAAAGATACACAATTTATTACAGAAATTAATAATCAGATTAAGAAAAAGTTTGACTTAAAGCTGCTAGTATTAAGTACAGTTACTGCCGTTTGTGTCCTCCGTCCAAATATCTGCATACGTCTTGAATAATCTCGCCGTATTAAAATAAACATGCAGAGAAACGCTGCAGAGTGTGCATCCTGTCCTTAAGCTCTTTCAACTTCCTCCCAAACCCGGCACTCATTCTGAACACCACCCAGCAGCTGCTCCAACCCTAAGGGAGAAGAAGTCATTTCTACAGCCAGCAGGTCACACAGGAGACCATTGTTCAGATGTGACATTTGACTCAAGCGTTGGGCGCTGAATTTCTCCGAAATACAACACCAATGTTTAGGATAAGTGGTAATAGGTGATGTGTAATGCTCCAGATTCTCATCCGTGGAGGAAAGGTGGATCCAATGAAGACGTCAATGGAAGACTTCAGTCAAATACATTTTGTTTCTGAATAATATGAGTTTGTTGATACCTAGTTAATGAATATTTGCTTTCGCTAATCTCATCAGCTGCTGCCAACAAGCACATTCTTGTATAGAAATGGCAGCAAGGAGGAGACTAAAGACTTCAACAAATCTTTGTCATCAACCACAGCAGTGAAATCCATCACAGTGACAGAAAAACTGGAGGATACAGAGTTTGATAGAACTTGAGTTCAAATTTTAAGCCTTAATTGTTCAATGACAAGAAAACAAACATGACAACTGTGGAAGTATGCAGAGTGGAGCCCACCAGAAGACCAGACTGCCACATAAAAGGTTTGTCTTGCTCCTGCCTGCAAGCCTTCCAGAAGAAACAGATGAGGTGGGGAGCAGACATTCCTCACAGCAGCTCCACGCCACTCAGCCAATTAGCAGCTGAGTGGTTTGTTTAAGTCCAAGTGACGATGAGATGTGGAGCTGGGAGGCAGCCCAGTTCATTAAGCACAGCGTTGTCTAAGGTTTACTCAGCTTGCTGGCTTGAACAGCCTCTCGGTGCTTGTTTACCAGCTGCAAATATGACAGACTGTATGTCTGTTTGACCGTCTGTTTGAGAGTGTGCATGTGTGGAGGTGACGGCAATGATGCTGAGAATGTGGCCCTTCATTGCTGTTTTACTCCAGCATTCACAATGTCCATAAGAATGAACATTACAATGACCTTGAAGATTTGACTTGTTCTGCAGCAGAACAAGTCAAATCTTCTTATCATTAACTGCATTTTGAAGACCTTCAGAATCCAGAGCTCAGTTCCCTCAGTGTATTTCCAAGAGTGGAAATCCTTGGTTGACCGAGGTCATGTTAATGCACAGGTCAGAGGCCTTTAAAATCTGTCATGTAGATGGCCCGCACAAAATATTGAGATTGTAGACCGCTCGAGATCAGGGGTGTCGAACTCAATCGCACAGGGCACCAAAATCCAAAACACACCCCTTAGGTCACGGACAGAACAGGATAAACATTTATTGAACACACTAAAACTACATTTTTAAAAAACATAACTTTTTAACATTACTACGAATAAAAAACAGATAGGAATATAATTCCAGGATAAATCAACTTAAACCTTAAACAGGGCTGTGGATTGTTGCTGAGTCGCGGTTTTAGAGGAACTACTGTCACCAATCATGAGTTAGCTTGTTCCGGCTTGGTTGAAGTCCACTCCCCTTCCACTGAAAGCAGCTAGGGGGAAACTGTCAGTCAAACATTTGAGGCGAGGCAAGTGGGTACCTCAAGCTTCTACTGAGGGATCTGATTGGTCAGATCACTTTACTTACTTACGATTAAAAAAAATATTTAAAAAAAATGTAGGATTGGAAAGAATGTGCAAAGAAGAATGCCTCAGAGCAAGAGTTATTTTGACAAATGAAATGACTGAGAAATAACTTTCTATTTCTCAATGGAAATCCATGGGACTTTGGCCTACTTGCAACTCCCTGGTACTTCCTATTTGGAACACGAGAGGGTAGGAGTTGATCAGTCCAGTTCTTAATTATACAGTCAATGGTTGCAACGTGGGTGTCTCCAAATCAAAGCCTCACTTCATTGCACTGCTTATATAGTCCAGTTCTAGATTGCCATGCCTGAGATACTTTATGTTTTACAGAATATACACTAACAATGTTATGAATCTTACAGTCAATCATGTTTGGAAAAGTTTGCATGAAATGAAAAAGAAATACTCCTCCCCTTTTTATCGACTTAACTTTTCCGTTTACCGTGAATATTGCTCATTCTAACTGTTCGTATGATACCTGAAAAGCAGGTCAAGCTGTGCCAGCTAAGACTCCGGTCCAACTATGCTCTCAGGAGACGCTTCCGACCTGGTTTGCTAGTGAGCATCGGATCCGTTCTGTTTCTGCAAGTAGGGAGATCTTGGTGGGACATTCGTCTCTTTCAGTGTTATGAAGGTTTTAGATTTGTTAGAGTAACCGTTCAAACAGGACAACAGCCCACCAAAAATCCAGTTATTTTTTATAAATCAACCAACTATGCTTCATCTCCAGGAAGCTGTGCATGAGCCTGATTCTGCAAACACACACTCCTGTAAAAATATATATTTTTCTTCTTCTCCCATTCATTCACTGAATGAAAATGGTTTTGTTTATTTATGCCTCCTTTCAGCCGTCTGACTGTCCAATTAGGACTCTAATCATTGTAGCTAATGCTCTCCATCCCCACATGGCCAAATATTAACCCAACAAGAGGCGTTAAAGAGCAATTATACCTCTGCCCCTCCTCTTGTTTTCTCATTCAACACAGAGTGTCGACCAAGTCAAATAAGCTTCAGCATAAGACCAGAGGATGTTAACCTAATGGGACCCAAACCCTCTCAGAAAACAGGCGTCCTTTTCAGGCTGCTGCTCTCTTTTTCTTCACAAAGACTCATTATGAATTATGCTTGGACCAACAGGGATTGGCCTTTTTTCTGCTCTGAAATGTTTCACTCAAGATGTCACAGCTGTATGCATCTCAGCTGGAGCGTTCAGGACGGTCATGGTTTTCTGAGCGTTTGTGTTTTTTTTTTGTGTCAGAGTGGTTTTAGAGCCACTAATGCAACGGCTGATGACAGATCACTTCATACACTCAACATGTGAGCAATTACTTCAACCATGACAGATTGCCTCAGCAGAAAAGGGTTTGGGATAAAAATCTCCCTCTTCTTCCTCTGTTCAATAAGAAATCTCATGGTTTCCCTGTGACGACCGCATGGTTACAGCAGTGTGTGTGTGTGTTTGTGTGTGTGTGAGAGCAGGGGGTGACAGTACCATCTGTCTGGCTGCTGTAGCCCTCGCCCTGCCCAGCTGGTGGGCACCGAGTAATGGGAGAGGACTTCCTCATCTTGCCCCTCGAGACTCTCAACATTAGTATGCAACCCCTACTGTCAGAGTGAGCCCAAGAATAGGAGACAAGAGATGATTTTTTTTTCCCCCTATTTGAGCGCTGAAACCCGAGGAAGTGGAAGTGTCAGGTGATGAGAACTGAGAGCTGAAGTCTAGGAAAACCTGGCACACACAGCAACAATTACTCTGTGTGCGTCTGCCTGTGAGTGGCAGCTGGACGAATGGAAATGAGCGCATACTAAACAAATGGATTTCCTGGGAGGTGGAAATGGAAGAGTATGTTTGATTCATGCCGCCTTTGACTTTAGTGTTACATCATGAAACGTTGCCCCATTAAACTGAAAAAGCATTATTTTTAAAAATTATTTACCACCAAATGATAGCATAAATTCACTGTTTCGGGGTGATTACAGACAGAGGTTGACGGGGTGCACAACAATGGTGTTCAAGTCAGAGCAGATTAATTAAAAAAAAATTACCCAGATAGAAGTGAAACATGGTCTTCAAAAAGTTAAAGGATTACAGATCCAGGGTGTAGCGATTCCTTCATAACCCTTTAACACCTGAGGATGCTTAAACACAAACACTTTAATATACTGTAACTTTTCAACCGTCAACACGATAATTTTAGCAGATTGTGAAGGAGAAAAGCGGCTCTTTCACAATCTGCTAGAATTATCGTGTTGTTAGTTGAAAAGTTACAGTAAATCAAAGAACATAAAAACTGTTAAAGGGTTAAAATGGATCATTGACATCTTTATCAAAAACTTTAACCAGTGTGACTCAAGAGATAAATACCAGTGCAGGTGAAGTTTTCCAGATTCCAGATTGCCTCGATCTGGTCAGACTGTAAAAAGTGAAATATTGGGTCAACTAACAAAAGCTCTGAAATTTGTTACGTATGAAAATATTATTTTTTATTAAATTCAGTCTGTAGGGCAACAATCACACACCCTTTGGGGTTTTGATTGGTTTTGATTTTGATTTGGTTATCTGAACCCATTCTAAAGACAAAAGCCAAAATACGATGACAGAAGCCAAAGCACCGCGACAAAAGCTGAAGCACGACGGCAAAAGCTGAAGCACAATGACAAAACCTGAATCACGGCGTCAAAAGCCAAATCCTGATGGCAAAAGTTGAAGCACAACAACAAAAGCTAGTTCACGACGACAGAAGCTGAAGCATGGAAACAAAAGCTGAAACAATATGACAAAAGCCAAAATGCAAAAACAAAAGCCACAACATAACGACAAAAAACAAATCATGACGACAAAATCCAAAGTGTGACGACAAAGCCAAAGCACAAACAAAAAAGCCACAACACGACAACAAAAGCCAAAGCAAGAAGACAAAATCCAAAGCACAACAACAAAAGCTGAAGCAGGACGATAAAAAGTGAAGCACGACGACAAAAAGTGAAGCACGACGACAAAAGGTGAAGCATGATGACAAAAGTCAAAGCACAACAAAAAAAGCCACAACACGACGACAAAAGCCACAACAGAACTGAAATGAATAACTGGCTTTCATTCAAGTTTCATTCAGTTTTAAGTCCAATGGTCTGGCACCACTTTGGCTTTTGTCGTGTTGTGGCTTTTGGTTTTATTTGAGCGTTGTCGACCACCTTGCAGGATTACTTTCACACCAACAGTCCTGTCCACAACTCAGAGGTGAATTTCTGATGAACTCCTCCAGAAAATATGTCTAGAAAATGACACAGCTTTTTAGATTCTGGCTAATAACGGCGTAATCATAATTAAAAGACCACAGAGAACGATCTGACAATAGCTCTTTAGATGATCGGAGTGGGACTTTAATTCATTTGAACTCTTTTGTGAAAAAGCTTCCGCTGGTTTTTGCCAGTGAGCTGATATGTTTATATAGTCAAATAGAACCTGTTGACTCTGTGAAAATCTTTATGTGAATTCATCCATTCATGCTACAGATTTTGACATTGACATGACAACATTCCCAAACAGTGACAGGAGAAGCAGAAATGTATTGATTTGAAACACAATGGTTAACAAACAAACAAAAGGTAACTGAAGTTGGAAGTAAATGTGTGAGTTTGGAGGTCTGGCCTCCTCGCGCTCAGCTGATTAACGATGTGTCTTTATCTCCGTCCTGGCTTTGCACGGCGCTCGGATTCTCGGTGCGTTTGCCAGCAGAGCGTGATGGCCTCCCACACTGTGGCGAAAACCTCTTTCAGATTATACGTCTCTATTTCCTTTCCCCACACTCTCCTCCTCCATTCTTCTCTGCCTCACCATCTCTCTCCAACCTCTCCTTTTCTCCATTTCTTTCTCCTTTCAAGTGTGGAATCATTTAATTATCGCCTATAGCTCTTTTGGCAGGCTGCTGAATGCCCACCTCTCAAAGCCTGGAGGAAACAATTTACCCTAGGATATCACACACACACACACACACCGCACACACACAGGCACTTCAAGGAGAGAATTTATTACAGCAGGTCCATCCGTAGTTCACAGGAATCCATCAGCAGTTCCAGATTGAGGAAATATTTCTGGATGAAAAGAAAAGGAAAAAAAAACAAATAATATCCACATGAAAAATTTCCTTGGCACTGCCCGGATCTGGAGCTATTTTGCATATTTCCTGAATGTGTTTTTCTTTCGGTAGATAAGGTTTGAGGACACACAGTGTGTGTGTTTGGGATTTCTGCCTCTGCGAGGTAATGATTAAATGTCGGACAGCCTTTAGAGCGTTTAACTCCCCATTATCAGAGCGGCAGGAGGTGATTCATTTGGGACGCTTGACTTGTCGTGCATGAGTGTGTGTCCCTGTGGGGTGAAGACGGCGCAGAAGCCACACCACAGAAAGTGAACAAAAGTAGGAAGCAAAAAAAGGAGGGAAGGCTGAAAAGAGCTGGGATAAACAGAGAGGAAATGAACGCCCCATCTCTGACTGTCAGCGTTGTTTTTGTATGAGGGGCTTCAGAGGGAGGGGGGCACTTTTAAAATGTTGACTGCTCAGAAAAAGAGCCCTAAACCTGAAGACAAGACAGAAAAGAGGGATGAAAGGGAGATGCAGGGCAAGGGGCTGTAAATTTTCAACCGAGCTCCCAGTTCATTACGGGGTGATCAGAGCCCCGGCAGCCCCACACAATGGGCTTCAGTGTTGTTAGCTAGCTCCGTCAGTGTTACACCAGGGTTAGCTCTTTAACTCGCTAGCAATGAATAACCAGGCTTTCAGCCAGGACAATGGCAGGCCAGCTTCATCCAGCTCCCAGTATGGGACCCACCTATTGTTGAGCCACTGAAGTGGGGAAGTTGCCAATCTGTAGGAACGCAGAGCGGCTAAAAGATAAACCACAAAGATTTAAGGTGCATGTGCAGCAGAGGTCAAGAGCGCTCCATCGTCACCATGTCATTAAAGATTAAAGAGGACAGCGCATGAGGAGCTGCAGAGATTCAACGGCTGGAGCGTGTTTGTGCGTCAGCTTTAGTTTCAGATGGCTGCTCAGATTTCTGGAGTGGGAACGGAGTGGTTGCTACCTGCTAGCACCTCAATGACAGTTTATGCTATGAGGCCATATTTTGACTCCGAATCCCAGAATCTGTGCAGCTTAAGTCAAACTTTTCATGTTCTCTGAATGTTAGAAGGGAAGAAGATCTGCTCACATTTGTTTAGAAATAGATTAATAATCTACTATTTAATTTGAATATATTTATTTTAATCTGATCCAGTTCACATGCTGTAAAATGTATCAGTGAAATAATGAGATTGTTAATATCATCCAGTGTTACATGGATTCTCTAAAGGAGAAGTTCTAACTAAAATGTTCAGATCATTAACATTGTAAACATTGTTCTGCTTCTCCTGGAGGACGTTTCAGTTTGGCCACTAGGTGGCGATCGCGCTATAGTATTACACTTTTTTCAAGAAGAATAAGCAAAGAATGAGCAAAAAAATGTGTTTCATACCACAACTGGTTACTTTAAAAATATTTCCTTAAAAGAGTTTGAAAAATTCATGTCTGTGAGTTTACAAGATGTTCATTTAGTCAGTAATGTATGTTTAGGTTGTATTCGCATTAGCATTAGCCGTCCTAAGGGAAATTTTATTGAACGTTTCATCTACTTCTCCTCTATTCTTTATCATTTATTTCTCAATTAGTTCTGCATGCCTCTGTTGGTGCAGTGTGATTCATGTGTTGTTCTTCTTCCCACTCCCCTCTGGGGAGAGGGGGAGGGATTTCAGTTTCCAGGAGGCTCGTTGGTGCTCCTGTTCTTGGCAGTGGACCTCGTCACTGGCACGTCTCACATCCCCAGCCCATCTGGATTGAGCCCATCTGCTACACTATTCAAACATGTAGCTTTAGAGTTAGATAAGCTAATTCGTCTTTAACAATTCTGATACATCGCCTGGCCGTCCTGGGAGGGGATCCCTCCTTCATGTCGACATCTCTGAGGTTTCTTATTTTTTTCCCCCAAATTGACTATTTTTTAGAAGTTTTTCCTCACAGAGAAGGAGGGTCTAATGGCAGGGATGCCAGGTTAACTTAGATTAGTTTAGCAACCAGCTACTGTTTATATTTTATCATTGACTTTATGTCTTTGTACAGTTACTGGTAAGCCCACTGAGATGATTGCATCCTGATATTGGGCAACAGAAATAAAACTAAATTGAATTGAATCAAGCTAGCGGACTTAAGCTTTACGTGCTAAATCGATCTCTGTTTTTATGGATCATTTATTGATCTGTTAAGCTGAGATCAATTCAGATTGATTACTCAATTTTATCAACCCAGCCCTACAAACTATTGCTTTAATTTCATGATTTTAAAAAAATCCTTCCTTAAACTATTTTTAAAATTTGCAATAATGACAATTTCCTGTCATAAAACCTAATCAACTGTGGCTATGTCAAACTTTGCATTTGTCCAACTTTTGGTTCCTCTAAAGAATCTAAAAAGTATTCAGTCTTTAGTTTCCTCTTGTGCTAGCTTTCTGTCACCATCCACGGTGTAAAAATGCCTTTAGATTTCAATAAAAGTGGAAAAATAACATAAAGAGAATCATTTAAATAAAGCAAAGGTTATTGTGTTATTTGATTTTTAGAGGGGTTCAGAACACATCTCTAAAATGAATTTGCTTGACCTATTTTTAGATTTCAATATTAATAAATCTAGTAACTTCTATTGTGTTATTGGTCAGTTTTGACTCATACATATTTTCTTGAAGAACATGAAAAAATACATCTATATTTATGTCACTAATAGAATTTTAATCCAAACACATTAAAGCACAAAAAAACAACAAAGCAAAAACCAATAAAAATCCTTTACATCTTCCAGAAGTATTAGAAAGCATAATCAGATGAAAGCCTTTGAGTCTCTGGACATGCCTAAGTTTGTTCATTTTGATTTTTTGCAACCAAACTGGAAAAATGAGCATCCCCTGAACTTCACATGATGGGGAGAGGAGCTGGGTATCAGCGTGTTCACTGAAATCTACTTACTATTTTTATTTTGGCTCAAATTATTGCTTTATAAAATGACTTTATATAACCGGGTCAAAACCAACCCTAACACCAGAATGGACATAATTTCAACCAGAGCTTTTCAGAATAAAAAACAAAAAATTGAATTTTATTGAAGTCAAGGATCCAGACAAAGTCAAAAAGCCTTGATGGAAGAAGTTAATTTTAAGGGGTTCTATTATCCAATCAAAAACTGCAGACCCTAACACAAGACTAAGGTTCATAATTCCAATAGCAAAAATGTGCTTACCCTCCAAGAAATGGCTGCAGTCTGTGTGGATTTAAAACATATTCAAAGATGTACTACTTGTAGTCATACCAGTTTGTTATTATTTTATGTGCATTCATGAACGCCTCTGGAGTTCACACTGGTCAAGCTGGGAGGGGCTTCTTCTTTATTTTCCCTTTCTAATGTTTGCTAGCTAATGTCCGTTACCTACAGGAGAAAGAGGTTGAAACGTTGAAGCGGTTCAAATCTCACCAATCTTGTTCCAGGCTTTCTGACATATGAAAGATTTGCTGTCATAGAATTCTGGCCAAATACTAACCACAACTATTAATTTCTCCTTCATGATTGATTTTCAAATGCAAATCATGTGTGACTACCAAATCAGTGACCCTGATTGGTCAAAGTATAACTTGGCTTAACTTTCAGCATTTATTCAGTGGGTGTGCTTTTTGTACATAGAGCCTGAAAATCAGGGCCGGATCTAGCCAGCCCCTATTGGGGGTGCAAACTTAGGGATACAAAATGGTTCTGGTGTAAAATCCTCCCAAGCCCATAAAAAGCCCCCCTCCGATAAAAATCCTGTTTTTAGAGTTTTTAACATGTCTGTGTGTCACTTTTCTTCTGAAAGAGAACAAATGTAATAAGAAATCATTTTGTTTTTGCATTTCCGAGTATTTCTTTTTTTAAATCAATCAAACTGTCTTGGACAGACTCTGTTTGAATGAATGATCTTCTTTCCATCAACAGCTCTGCTGCACATGCACTAAACCCTCATCTGTTCCTAGTGTCTAGTTCAGGTTCTGGAGAAGAGAAGATGGTATCTTCACATTGACTGCAGTCAAATGAGCCGCCGTTCACATTTCTGTGGTCAAATCAGCATCACTGGATTTTTGGTGTGAGTTTCATCCAATACTTACGGTAGCAGGACTGAGAACGCTGGAAAATCTCCACCAGACTCCACGGAGCTTCTTGATGTGACCACGGAAATGTGAACGGCGGCTCATTTGACCGCAGTTGGAAAGGATTGTAAATCAATGAAAGAGCATTTTGATGTTAGCTTTGATTATTTTATCAAGAACTCTGAGAAACCAATGATTGAATGTATTGATCACAGTCAATAAACATTGGAGAATTAGCTAAAAGAGTCTTTGGTGAACTGGAAGGAGAAAGAATCAGGATTTTGGAGGAAGTTCTGTCCATGAAGATCTTCACTTCCTCGTCCAGCTGACATCCGGATCAGAAATATGTCTGCTTATCCATCTCTTTTTGGTCTTTTTTAGAACATTTTTATTCATTTATTTATTACTTTGAGTCATTTTTATTCATTTGCAATAGTTTATATTTGGTTTATTTTTTTTGTCTTAAAATATATTTTTATGTATTTTTTGTTGCTTTTTTTTTAATGTTCTGTTTAGCCATTTATTATTTTGGGTTTTTTCTATTTTTATTATTTATTATGTGTATTTTGTCACTTTATTTAAGATTGGTTTATAAATACTAAACTATTTAACTATTAAAACAGCCAACACACTTTCTTTGTAGCAGATGATTAAAAAAATCTCTTTTTGTCGTCATCAATGTACCAAACCAACAAGTTGCTACTGCAGAAACTCTTGATTCCTGTTTCAAAATTGCTTTAAAATATCCACGGATGAGAAAATCTTTAGTGATAACAAAATGTATTTTCATCAGCAGGGAATTAGTGGAGTATGAAGGACAACCCCAACTTCCCACTGTCCGCCTTCATCTCAGGGGCCTTTCCCCCCCTGCAGCCCCCTGGTCTTACCGAGGCGTCACAGGCGAGTCATCTCAAACAGCTAATGCTCCGGTACTGCTAGCTTAGCTGCTACAAACAGCGCTAGCTTTAACAACCAGAAACCTGCGCTTTGTCAACTCGTTTCTCGCTTTTTCCTCCAAATTAAAACAAAGAGAGCAACAGATGAGCACAAGAAAGAGTTAAAATTTTGGGTAATCGAGTCATTTCAGCGACAAACGGCAGATAAAAACTTCTAAACAGTTCTGCCCAGCTCTGCTGCAGAGAACCGCGTGTGTCTGCCGCTGTGTGGGCGTGAGCAACAGAGTGAGAGAGGAGGACCCGAGTGAAGCGTGAGGCCACGCCCTCCCTTGGATCTACCAATCAGCACTAGCAGCTACTTTGAATGGGAGCCAGAGAGAGCAGAGAGCGCTCTGTTTTTCTGGTTTTCATGGCGTCACGTTTGGGGGGGGCATTGCCCCACCTTGCCCATGCCTAGATATGTCCTTACTGAAAATGGTCTTAGAAACTGGCGTAGCTAAAAGTAAACACAAGAGGCGCCCTGATCCGACACCGAACGAGATGCGGTACTAGACCCAAACTGGGTGCTACCAGACACGGTACCGCACGCTAACCAGTATCAGGTTAAGGTTAGGACACCAGTACTGCATTAGGGTACTGGTACTGGACGCATCCTGAGGACCAGTGCGAATCCGTTACCGCATTTGGTATTCCATCCCGAGGGTTGCAAACCCTTATTTTGCAAACAGCCAGCATGGCAAAAAATAACAAGTTGAAGACACCAAAGCATCAAAAAGTGACGTGGAAGAGGCCTCAACAAAACCTCACTATGTGATGAGAATGTGTTGGAGATGAAGCAATGTTTTCATGGCAGCTTAATTTCTTCCGTATCTCTTGGTCTCAGTTTCAAGAGGGCTTCATCTTCAGAGGACAAACTGCTGCAAAGGCCTTCAATGAAGCAAACCTCAAGCAAAGTATGTAAAATGGTAAGTTTAACATTAATAATGTTTTACTGTTATGGTGCTGTGTGGTTTGACAACAGATTCTAATTTAAAGGATGTTATCATTACTGGAGCTGCAGATCAGGACGTCAGACTTATGAAACTTACATGTTTTGACCAATCACAAAATCCAACTGTAATACATCAATTCAACCTGTAGGGGGCACACAGATGGTTTTTGACTATATTTTCAAGAATTAAACCATTTTTATTTTAATTTATCAAAACATCGGCAATGACAGCACTTTAAAATCCCCATTTATAGAGAAAAACAGACAAAAAAACGTTGATTTTGAGTTTGGTTACCCTTTAACAAAAGTTAAAAAATAAAAATAAAAAACTCAAAATTTTTCGCCATGTAAAAAGTACTTTCCCCCACTGCCACATTACAAATGAACTGGGATCGGCCACATGTTTTTGGAAGCCTGTTGAGTTTCCACTTGAGTCTCTGATGACTGCCAGACCTGCTGGGGAAATGACAACTGCTGCTGAAAATGACAAAAAAATCCAGAATGTCTGCTTCCTCCTCTCCACTGTAATGTTCTGTGCTGATAGACGTGTGTGCATTAAAATGTTATTAATGTGATAATAGTTTTATTTTGTCGATTGCTTATCTCCATGTTTAAACCCCAATTTGAAATGTGGAGCCTTCAAGTGTATTTTTTCTCTTCCAGCAGCTTCCGGATCATTTACCGTGTTTTCTATGCAAATCATGTGTGGAATACAAACTGCAATATGATCCTGAGACGTTTGACGGACAGGTGGACGCGCACAATTACTTCACCTTCACTGGCAGGCTGAGGAGGGAGAAATTATTCCTGAAGATCAGTCGGCGCACACACAGACAAAGCAGCTGTCTGAGGCACGCCGGGTCAAATGTGGTTAATTAGTTCTGTCACCTTCTCAGGTCATCGCACCTTCAGCTCGGCTGAAGAATAATCCTGCCACATTAACGCCGTCGGCTGGAGGGAACCTGTTGTCGATGTTACACTTGCATTGTGCCGTCTTGCCTTCCCACCTTCTCCATCTCCTGAAGGCCTGTCACTCCGCGCTGATGACTCCCACAGCTTGTTGCATCTCCGTCTCCATCCCCACAGCAGACTCATGCATAGCTGCTCCTGCTCTTTAAATGATTTCAAACCTGTAGTGGACTGTCAAGCTGTAAAGCAGCTGTGAAGCGTGATCTCAGAACTGCGTTTCATTAGCTGGATGGGTGTGCTGGCTCCAGGAAGAGGCCTTAATGATGCATTAATGATTTCCTGGTGTCGGGAGGATCAAAGGGAGCGTCGGCAGAGCGCCGTGTTTGTTTCTCCGGGAAAGTCCCTCTGTATGGAAAACAGGTAGGTGCTTCACAGGCACGGGGAGCGCTTTCCCATCTGCTGCTCTGTGGAGGGAGATAAGGAGAGCGTCTTTTCCGAGATGGAGCGCATCTCCCTGCACTGGGAGCCGTTTAATGGGGCGGAAAAACCAGCCTTCCGCCCCAGAACATTCCAGCCACCTTTGACTCCACGTCTTTCCAGATCGGCATTCCCATTTGGTTCAACAATATGATTTTATGATATTTTATTTTGAAAAACATCAAGAATTTCTATGAGAAAAGCTTCTCCTACAGCTGGATAAACGCCATCATTGGCTTCAGCGGCTGGAAAGGGAGACAGGAGCAAAGATACGAAGAGGGTGGGGTGGATAGAAAAGCAGAGGATGGGGGGAGGAGGCAGGAGGAATGGAAACCCAGGTGAGGGTGGGGGGCTGACGGCAATGAGGCTGAACCCAAGATATCCACCTGTTGGATGAGGTTATTAGAAACCCATCTGGGGCTGCCTGACCACTCGACTGTCAGATCCTCCCCCAGCGGCCGCTCAGCTGACCCCCACTGACACCATTCACCCCTGAGACAAACACACAGCTCTCAGTTTATGACAAAGACAGTCTGTTTTTAGGAGTAGTTTGCAGTGCATAACTGACATTTTGATGTGAGGTAGGGATCTTAAACTCAATCAGACAAGGGGCCAAAATCCAGAACACACCTTAGGTCGAACAGGATAAACATTTATTGAACACTCTAAAAGTACATTTTTAAAACTGTGACTTTGTAACATGATTATGAACTTGACATACACCATTACCTGGAATAATGCTAGTGTGAATGCTGTAAGCTGAATTTGGCTGCTAAGGATGCTAGTGGTGATAGCTGAAGATGCTAAAATTGATAGCTAAATACATTGGAGCTGATAGCTAAAATCACTGAAGCCGATAGCCAGCTAAAATGTTAGCAAAATGCCAAATTAGCCCAAAAAAAACTAAAACAAAAAACTAGGTCAGCCAAAACAGCTAGCGTGTGGCTAAAAAAAATAGCTAACATCAAAATAGGGAAAAAAGCCTAAATTAGCTAAACAGCTAGAATGTAGCTGAAAAAATAACTAAACATTAAAATCGGCTAAAAACTGAAAAAAACGTAAATTCGCCAAGGCAGCTAGTATGTAGCTGAAAAAATAGTTAAAAGTCAAAATAGCCTAAAAAATGGGGGAAAAAAAACATAAATTAGCCAAAACAGCTAGCATGTAGCTGAACTATTAGCTATTATAGGCCATTATAAAGGCTCCATTATAGTCTAAAAAATCTTAGTATATGGCAAAATTGGTCCAAAAGCTAGAAGAATGCCCTTTTTTTAAACTTCAAAACTGTAACTTTTTGACATAATTATGAATAATAAAAATGCAGGAATATTATTCCAGAATAAATCAACTTAAACCTTAAATAACTTTCAATATTTTAGTCTTCATAAAAATATATTGTGTCAAAATTTTACAAGTTAGAAATAAGTACAAGATAACATCAGGCTATTAATAACAATAAAATAAAATGATCTGGAGGGCCGGATAGAATTACCCGAGGGCCGGATCCGGCCCCTGGGCCTCGACTTTGACATGTGATGAATAAAAACAGGATCAAATCCTTTTTGTGCATTAAAAACTAGAAGCCATCTTTCCGATGAGCTCTCTATTCACAAAAAGAAAGGAAAAACCAGCTCAAAGTTACCAAGAAGAACGATCATCTCTGCACATGTGGGACATCCAGCCTTTCAAAATCCATCTGTAACTCAACTAAATGACAACAGCCTTTAGGGAAAAGGGTGATAAGAAACTAACAAAACTTGCTTTATAGTCAAAAGAGGTTTTGCATTGAGGCTGAGCAGCAGCTATTATTATTGTTTCATTGAGCTGATGCAATCGTTTCTGCTCATTCCATAACTCCATTACACATTAGGCAGTAGACTTTTAATAAAGCAGCAGAAAGTTTCATCAATAAAACTTTCAAAAATTCTCCAATTCAGTTTCATTCACTGAATCTAAAAAGTCATGGGGTGGTAAAATCCAACTGAACAAAACCCAATAACCTCAGAAACAAACTTCATTTCATTTCCACTTGAAGGCATAAACACATTTAATAAACAGGTAAAAGGTTCTAAAGTTAGAAATAAAATAAACGTTAAGAGAAAAATATTCAGATTTCTTTACTTTTTATTTTCATTTTTATACATTTAAAAGAATATGCTTACATTTTAAATATCCCAAAAGGTTTTGCCTTAAATACATTCGGTCAAAATTATTCAAATATGAACATCCTGCAGAACAAAACAAACAAAGACGGAAATAAGATGTGTGCTCTTCAGCAAAAACTATTCAAATCATTCCATTGTTTTATCAGAGATGGACTACCGGGATGGATTTTTTCACATGGATTTTCACTACTTTTAGTAAATAAACTTTTTACATTTGTAATTGTTTTTTACATTTTGACATAAACATTCATAACTAACATGCCAAAAACATACAAATGCTTTGCATTATTCTAAGTGCTGACACTGGAATCCTCTCCTTCCTTAGTTGCTCCATAAGCTGCATTCCATTTCCCCTAATGCCATAAAGGGAAGCGTAAAACCATAAATCGTTGGGGGGATTTTGATTTTTCAGAGGCTGGCTGTTAGTATTCTTAGATGTCTTTAGAAGGACAAAAAAAATACAATCTATTTATTTATTTGTTATGTATTTATTTGTTCTTTTCCAGTTAGAAAGTACAACACATACAATCTACTTAAAAAAGAACAGGAGTATACGATGAAAATCAAGTCTTACAAATCCTGACACCCTTCTTATTGATTCATATGATACAAATAGATGACTAAATGAGTGGTTATAATAAAAAGCACAAAATGAAAACGCATGGTTAAAACAAGAATACAAACAGCAAAACTATATTTACATCATGCTGCATACAAATCAATGATTTTGTTTTTGCATTTTAACTTAAAACAAACACTTTTTCAGGTCATTATCCGAAGAATTAAATTTTTTAACCCCAGCAAAGAAAATAGTCATTTGTTTAAACGCAGTTTTCATTTTAGGTACTTTGAAGTCATAATTTATTTTATTATTTCCTTCATTTATGACAAAAAGATTTTGTAAACTACGTGGCAACATACATTTTTTGGCTTTAAACATTACCAGAAGTCTCCGCAAAGAGCACAAAACTTTAAATGAGTATTCTTAACTTATAAAATATTTCAGAGGTGTGCTCATTATAGGAAGTCATATGCATTATTCATACGGATTTTATTTTTGCAAAATTATTAAAAGTTCTAGATTTAACTTATGAGGATTACTGTAAATACGGTAAAATCAAGGAAAAATACCAAATATGGTTAGCTTTACTTAAATAAGTCTGTTAATGGAGGGATTTCCACTAAAGTAAGTTATGTGATTTTTTTAAGGGAAAAAGCTTTTTATTTTTCACAGCTTCTCTTATTTTTTTGTGAGAGCTAATTATTTTGATGATAAAAGTTTTACCATTGAATCACAGATTTGGTTAAAGTGTTTTTTACCCTAAAAGATGGAAATTTGAGGAATGAATCAACATCTAAGTAAATAGAAAAAAATAAGAAACAGGTGGTTTGGCAGCTATGAGGACATTAGCTGAAAAAAAATGTTTGGATGATTGATGTCACCAAAAAAAGGTTCAACGTTTCACTTTTGTTTTTAATATTCATAAAATATTGTTGATGGTAAAGCTGGTGTCACACTGGTCCTCAACAGGAATTGTTGTGTTATTGCAAATATTCTAATTAGCCGTTAGTTTGTCAAAGAGCCTCTCAGCGTTTGACTGTAATCTTTGTTTTCTGTGCAGCCACGATTCCTCCTGGTTTTTCTCATCTCATTAGCACCTTCTGCCTCGCCAAAAGATGACACTTCTCTCTGGGATGACTATTGTGGGTGGTTGCTTTGGTTTGAGTTCATCCACTGCAGCAAAAAAAAAAAGAAAAACCCACAATATTTGCGCTGGCTTTGGTTTCCAAGTGGAGTCTGACTGTTTGAGATGATGAGCTGCAGAGCTCCACGCTGACGAGCTCCCAGCTGAATCGGCTCACATCAAACCTTTCAATCACTCGCCATTTACTGGGCTAAGCACAGATGAGAGGCCTCCACCGCTGCTGCACACACTCCAAGATAAGACACAAAAACATGCATTCAACCTGCTCTGAATGTACACGGGATAAACCACAATTAAACACAATTAGGTCACACACACACCATAGTGCACACACACACACGGTAATGAGCAGCTGTTAAAATATGCATCTTCTTTGAAAAACTGAAAAGAGAAATATTTATTAGACTGATATGACTGCGTCTGTGGGAAAGTGTGCGAGTGCACGTGTGAACACGTATCCCAGCGGTGCCACCACGGGGGTGAAATGATTAGTGCTATCCATCCAGTAAATCATGCATTGGCACATCATTAAGTGCGGTCCCTCTCCCCCCCCTCCCCGCTCTCATCTCAGAGTCTCTCCGGGGGTGCGTCTGCCCCCGCCGCTCCTTAAGTGTTTTAACGTGTTAATAATCATTAGGAACTGCTCAGTCAAGTGGGAGAGGAAGGGGTCTGTGGGGGAGTGATCATTGACTGACCCATGACCTGCGCCCCCCCTCCCCGCTATTTTCTGCCGCTCTGTGTTGTGTGGCCTCTCAACTCGGGGGTCCATCAGGGACCCATTAGGAGCTGTCTCACACTCCGCCACCTCACTTAACTCTGTCTCGTCAATATGCTGCAGCATGTGTGTGAGGGAGCCACAGTTTGTGTTTATATTCACCTCCCCGTGTGGGAGGCCACTCGCTCCGTCTTTTTTGCTGCTTTCGCTCCCTCTCTCGCTTTATTTTTCCAGGACTCTTCCTCTGTCTTCTGCCTTCCCTCCCTCCCTCCGTCCCTCTCCCTGCGTCTGTCTTTGGAGATGCTAATTCCTGGTCCGGGGAGACTAGATGAAACAGAGCTGAGTTTCTCTCATTAGCTGACACAGATGCCGAGGCGTGTGGACCTGAATAACAACACTGGCAGGCTGCTGCTTCCTCTTCCCTGACAATCCGGCATCGCAGCCATGTTCCTCACAAAGCTCGGTGTGGCAGCATGTGCCGGTGTCAGTCTGTTTGCTTATCTGTGGATTGCAAGTTTCATGGAAAAGTTGCATGTGCTCTTCTGATGCTGTTTTTTTAAAAGATTTCAGATTTTCTTTGGGGAGTCGAGCTAATTTGCATGACAACCTGTGCTCCTGTGTACCTTCAAAAAGTGTTTTTTAGACTTCAGAAGTATTATAACAAATAATGAGGAGCATCAGAACTGACATAGACGTGTTTATGCAAGATTTCCTTGCCATTACACGGCCAACCACTGTGCAACTGCAGCTGCAGGAAAGGTCAAAACTACAGTGGAGTACTTTATTAGAAAACAGTCCAAACAGCCACTCAGGTCTACACACTAAAGATCTTATGCCTCGTTTCCTCTGAGCCGTCCGGACCCGACCGGTATTAGAGCGATTCTAAGATAAAATGGACCCATTAAGGAGGATCGACTCGTACCCTTTTTGTCCCACGTTGGTTGTAGGTGGGCATGGACCAGTTAGGGCGGAGCTTCTGTCATCACATGATGAATTTCATTGATTGGCGGAAAGGTTTTACGCATCTGTTTTGTCCTCTTTTCGTGTGTAGAATATTAAATTCTTTGCATTCAGTATTCCTCCTTATTCGCAGGAGTTTGGGACGAATCAGTGAAAACACAAAGACACCCTCAACCTCCGACAGCCGAAGAAGGTTCTTACCAATCCATAAACCAATCCATAAAAGAGCCGATACGACCTCCATTGTTGTCGTACCGTTTTGACGAACAGCTACATCATCGGTCTACACCCCGCACGCACTTCGATGGTCCATGGAAACGCTCACTTGAATTGCTCGGACCGGAGAGGACCGGTACAGTCCGGACCGCTCAGAGGAAACGAGGCACAACAGTTTCAGTGACTGTGTTTCCGTTAACTATCAAATTGAGCAAAACTGATTTGCAATAATAAATCTGCCAATTGGAAACAAGACAATAAAAAACAAAAACTCGATTTATTTTGAGAAAAGTGTTTGCACTTAAAGGAGGCTGTTCATGAGGCGTATCAAAACGGATATTTCAGAAAAAAAAGGAAACTTTTTAAAATTAAATGAGTCACATGACCAACAACTGGAGGCCACGTTACAAGAGTTCCTATGGCGTCACACAACTCATCGAAAGCTGAGCATGTCATCAAGGATCGTTGGACCCACAGCTGCTCTGTAAAATCACGGTTTCCCAAAATCCCTTCATCTCCTACGTAGCTCGCCACTCCATGACCTGAATAAGATGCCAACGTCTCCTTTGATAGATGATGATGAGCTTTAGTGCCGTGACAGAAATTTTAATGTATCTGCTGTAAATCAAAGTATTGCTGACATCCATCACCATGTTTTTAAATTACCTATTGCTTGAGTTGCTTTGTGTTTATTAATTAATTATAATTTAATGGAAACAGTGTACTTGAGAAATTGTGTTTTTTCAACATTTCGTGAATTTCTATGAAGTTTTGTGCATATGTGTGAAGGAAACACAGCTAATAACATCAAACATATAAGTAGCCTATATTTCTGTTTCTTGTCTGCAGCTCTTTATGCATTACGCTAATCCACCAAACAGAACTTTCAGAAAAAAAAATCTCCTTGAACTCTGAAGTGCCTCTTTCTTTAAGATTTAAAAATTCACTACTTTTTTTTAAATATCATCTAAGCTAAGAAAAATGCCATAATCCTGATAACTGTGTGTATAACGACTGACAGACTGTTTTACTGACATGATGTATTTCTTGTGTCTGGTCCTAAGTTCGGTTTTAGTGTAGCTAATGGTCACTATTTGAAACGTGTTTACAAACGACACAGGACGGTGAATGAAACCTTCTCCGGTGTTGGTTGCAGCTGCAGTTTTAGCTTCAGTTTTCAGGTGCAGCATGTGGGCTGCTGCTAGTCCCTCCATTCTGCTCAGTCCAACAGTCTGGGTCAACAACAGGGAACTGTTTTCTCAGCTGGACACTGTTTGCCAGTGCAAGAAAAAAGAGCCTAAATGTTTGAAGCTAAGACAAAAGTGTTCACATTTAACATGATTGCCGTGTTCCAACATCTAGAGTGGCTGTAGGAATCATCATTTGGTCTTCTTGTTACTCGTTGTATATGCAGCAAAACCGTACTGAAGCTTTGCTGAGTAGAAACAGAACGAAGAGGGAGAAAGTGTCACAACACCATGATAGTAATCCAGAAGTAAACTAGGTCCACATGTTTGTCAGATAATACTGCCAGTCTTTTCCATCCCAGACGTGACCTCATCAGTCAGCGTATGTCATCATTATGTCCCACCTGATCTCCACTTTCCTATGTCCATCCTGCTTCACTTGATTAAACACTCATTAAAAGTAGTTCAGCTTCTTTTTTGCTCCGTTTTGAAAAGCAGTATTTCACCGTATCTCTACGTTTTTTGAATTGCACACAATCCCTGCTGGTAAACACACAGTCACTCTTTAAACTGAGAGGTTAGTCTGAAGCGACAGTAATGTAATATTAATAGCCACAGGGGATGACAGTTTGTCCCTGTTGATACCCGTAGACTTGACAGAGCTTTAGTCACACATCCGACTGCTGTACATCTGCTAACACTTGATACAATAAGTCCTCTCTGTCTCTTTCAATCTCCCTCTGTTCCCAGCTCTCACATTTTAAATGCAAGATATTCTTATCACATTTCACATTTTGTTTTAGATAAAACATTTTTGATTCCTTTATTTTTTTATCTTTAAGTAATAAAGACCTTCAAAAAATTGTTTTAATTTCCATAACTTCATTCAAAAGATCAAATATTCACTGAATATAGATTCATGAACCACTTTTTAATCGATTTAAAGTATTTTTTATTTGTTTTAACCTAAATTTGGTTTATATCTAAAACCACAAAAAACAAATTTAAAAAAAAGTAGAATACTGTAGAGAAATTTGCCCAAATACTACAGGATACGAATATTTTAAACTGACTTTCACCAACTATTATCTACTAAACTCAAAGCACAGGGTCCCCACGTGCCATTGGATTGGTTCAGTTTGGTTCAATATGGGGAAAGCTTCAGACTTGATAACTACCCAGAAGACCATCATTGATCTCCTCCACAGTCTGGATAAGCCAAGAAGGTTCATAGATAAGGAGGTTGGCTGTTCATAGAGCGCTGTGTCCAAGCAGATCAACAGAAAGTCATCCTCTATTCCTCTCTATAATACTCTGTTTCCTCTGTGCCCTGTCTCCCATTTCATTGATTGCATTTTATTATCAACGTGTGGAATGAATTCTGTGCTCTGAGAGTTCCTGCATCGATCACTCCATTCCTGGCATGGATGGCTGGTGTGGGTCACTCAGTGGATTCCCTTTGTTTGCCTCACCTTGTGGGTGTCCTGGGTTCCCTAGTGCAAACATGTCTTTGCCTTCAAGTCCGTGTGGGGTGACCAGGCGTTTGCTTTACTTTTGTATTAGCCTCTACATTTGGGTAACATCATTATCCACTATAGCAGGGGTTCATACACTTTTTCTTGTGACGGAGAAATAACTGTTTTCTTTGTTCTTCTTCAAACAGAAAAAGTGGAGCAATCTAAACATAACTAAACATGTCTAAACATAACAAATATGTTTTTCCAGAAAGCCACACATAACCAAATTTTAAATAAATAAGTTCTGTATGCTGCAAATGAGAATGCTCTATGTGGCCGCTGAAAATGCTAGTGCTGAGAGCAGAAGATGCTTAAATTGATAGCTGAAAACGCTGAAGTTATTTGCTGAAAACGCTAAAGCTGATAGCCAGCTAAAATACTAGCAAAGTGCCAAATTAGCCTAAAAAAATGGAAAAATGTCTAATTTAGCCAAAACAGCTAGCATAAAGCTAAAATATTAGCTAAACTCCAAAATAGCCTAAACAACTCTAAACCTGTCTGATTTAGCCAAAACAGCTAGCATGATGCTAAAATATTAGCTAAACTCCCTAATAGCTTACAAAACAGTAACTGCCATAGCAGTGACTATAGTGTGAATGCTTTAAATAAAGCATTCACACAATTAGACCAATAAAGATTCTATCCTCTCCCGTCATCATTAAACTGCAGAAGGATGGAGTAAAAAGTCATGTTCTAAGTGAGTCTCCATCGACCAGATTGACAAAAAAAGAAGAAAAAAAAACGTCGATGATAGTGTTTGGTGGGCCAGGTCAAATGTGGAGGAGGGCTGGATCCGCCCCGCGGGTCATAGTTTGGGGACCCCTGCTCCATAGAATACAGACACTCACAAAACACAAGTACCTACTCTCTCTTGCACAACCAAGAGAGATATATGCTCGACATGTATCCGTTTGTATTTGCGTGTGAGCTGATCTGTAAACGTATTATGTATTTGTGGGTCTGTATAAACATGTGTATGAAGATTTCTGCAGTCAATAGGGATGTTTGTTGCGTTTTAGTGTGTAGATTAGTGTGATTTTACAGTACCAGACTTTTGGTAAACATCTGAAAGCTTAAACAATAAACCTCAATAAACTTGTCTTTTTGTTAGTAATCCTGTCTCCTCCTTTGTGTTTTTTTTAATCATCCTTAAACCACTTTACCTCCTTTTCCCCACCTCACCTACCCTAAGTTTGCCTCAAATATAATAGGGATTTATACAAACGTGCACCTGATGTGTTTGAGGCTACAAATAACCCTTTTTGTGGTTGTGTGTATGTTGTGCTCAAAAAGCGTCTCTTTAGTAAATATTGACATCCACACATTCGTTTTCAATAGCTGCTAATTACTGTTTGGGGTCATGGGGTTACTGGAGCCAGCCCAAATGCTGCTGAGTGATAGCGCGGCACGCCCTGTACTTGCTGGTCCATCGCACGGCTATACAGATACAGAAATTAAATATTAACATGAGCTAGAAAAGATGACAAACCTCTAAAAACTTTGGCTTCTGTTGCCATTGTTATATTTACAATCCTTTATTTTTCTGTGAACCTCCTCCATTTTAATTTCTATTTTTTCTCCTTTTCAAGAAACCCAACATCTGCCCTCCAGCCCCGTAAACAATCCTTTGTCTTTCCTCTATCTGGTCCAAGACTTAAAAGGAATAAGGAATAATACAATATAATTATTTTTTTACACAAGGAGTTTACACAAATATTAATCCTGCGTGTTCAAAGATCATAAAACCACAGTTGTAATAATAAAATCTGTCAAAGACAAGAGGCTCTCAGTTTCTATCTTAAAACTGCGGATCTGAAGTAACTGGAAAACAATTCCTAGACTACTGTGGCAATGAGCTCATCTTTTTGGACATGAGATGAGATTGGAAACATAAGACATTGGTTTAAAATACAAAGATCATGTAATCTGCTGTAGTGTCAGAATTACCCAAACAAATAACCCCGAAATTACTCCAAACTGGATAAGTGGATAACAAAAACTTATTATTATCTGGAAATAACACAGGATAGGGATCTTTATTTTCACTGAAGGTGGCAGTGGAAATCAGGTTAGAAGGTATGAAATAGTAAGTTTGTAATCCAAAAAGGAAATACCAGCAAAGGTAAGGAAGGAGTTGATTATGGGGTTACTGGAAGGGCAATGTGGGAACTCATAATGACTATGGGACATTCACAGGACTTTGGCTGAGGGCAGGAAAAGACCAGCAACAGGGGGACTCCAGAGGATATGGTTGAAAACAGTGGAAAAGGGTAAAGGGAGGGATGTGATCAGGGACATTACTGGATCAAAACCATACTTGACGAGACAATAATGGAATGAGTATAAAATACACTGCAAACTGGCAACAAGAGGCTTTAGTGAAGGAGTATATGCAGAAGAAAATAGGTTAAAAGGAGTTCACTTGATGACAATATAGAGGAAATAGAGTGACACAAACATTAGAACAAATGCATGGCAGACATGCACTACATCTGGACTGGCACTTGAGAGTTCACCTGGCTGGTCCAGATGACAGTGGTGGAAACAGACAACCCGGGCAGGTGAGGCCCTTAACCCTACCAATCCTGCAATTACTGCACGTTAGTAGCAATTAATGATCTTGAAAATGGGGAATGGGACCAATGAAATGGGGACAAGCTTGTGGTGACTAACAATAGAGCAAAAAAATTGCAGTGGAAAGTCAGACCATTTGACCAAGGCTGTAGCAGAGAAGAAGCCAACACTCAGCATCCACATTCCTCCAGTGAGCTTCAACAGTCCACAGGAGGACCACGCATACCCAATGCTAGGTGCAATTAATTTGCTGCACTCAAGCTTGAGTCAAAGGAGCCAAAACAAGAGCGCTAGAGAGCCAAACTCTCCTGGGAAGGAAAAACAGGAGGATGTAGCCATAGACAACTTTCATTAATTTTCTTGACCGCTATGTCCCTTCCAAGGTCGCGGGGGTGCCGGAGCCTATCCCAGCTACTGATGGGCGAAGGCGGGGTTCACCCTGGACAGGTTGCCAGTCTGTCTCAGGGCCTCAGTCACACACCCATTCACTCTCACCTCCACACCTAGGGGCAATTTAGAGTCACCAATTAACCTATGAAGCATGTTTTTGGATGGTGGGAGGAAGCCGTAGTCCCCGGTGAAAACCCACACATGCACGGGGAGAACATGCAAACTCCACACAGAAGGGTCCCAAATCCTCTAGCCGGGATTCGAACCGGGGCCTTCTCACTGTGAGGCAAGAGCGCTAACCACTGCGCCAACGTGCAGCCCGCCATAGACAACTTGAAATGGAAAAAGACTTGTGGCCGCAGTGAAAGCAAGTTGTGGAAGTACTCTACCCAAATATTGTTTCTGGACCAGTCAGAGGGGTCTTTGGCAAATAGGTACTAAAAGGACATCTCAAGCTGCTGGTTCAGGGGCTCTGACTGACCTTTGGACAAAAGAGGAAAACTTGATGACAAGCTGTCAGAGACCTCCAGTAACTGGTGACACTCAGTCCAGAATTTTAAATTAAACTGGGAACTTCATTTAGAGACAATATCTCTGAGGAGACTGTGGCGTCTTAGGACACGATTAAGTAGAACGTTAGCAACATCTTTGGCAGAGAGGAGATTAGGATGTGAAAGGGAAGTGACCATATTAGAAAGTTGGTTCACAACTGTGAAAATAACAGAGCGATTGTGAGAGATATGAAGTCCTGTGACAAAAGCCATGTCTCTGTGAGAACAGGGCACTGGCAGGAGACCACTTAGTCATTGTTTGGATGTTTTTTATTCTGGCACATTCCAGGCATACAGTATAGTCCTTCATATCTTTAAACATGGTAGGCCACAGGAAACACTGCCGGACCACAGCCAACTTTGGTCTTTTGTCCAGTATGATATTGGTAAATGGCGTATACTTGTATAGAGCTTTTCTACCTTCCTTGAAGCCCCAAAGCGCTTTACAGTCACAGTCCCATTCACCCACACATTCCGCTGCCAAAGCACTGGCGCCAACCTTCCACCAGAGGCAAGGTGGGGTTTAGTGTCTTGTCCAGGGATACTTTGACACATGGGCATGGGTGGGCAAGGCAGTAATCGAACCTGCAATCTTCAGATCAAAGGTAGACTGCACTACCTCTGCACCCTGGCCACCCGTGTAGATGAATGGTGTGACAAAGCATCAGTACTTGGGACCTGATGTGTTGAGGAATATACAACAAAATGATGGGCACAGGACAAAGAAAAAAGGTCTCAACAGTAAGGGAGAAGACGGGTGCAGATGTAATTCAGGGCTTGAGTTCCTGAAAGGTTAGATCTGCTCAGGAAGTCTAGATAAATCTTAACCTAGTGTAGGTTACTTGGTTTGGGTGTGCCCAGCCAATAAGATCATGCCAGAGTGAGATATCTAGAAATACATATGGCCCTCGAGGACTGGAGTTGCCTATCCCTGGATTAGACCAACAGGGATGCTTATGCTATGCTCAATTATACTCAAAATGACCACAAGAAGTAATAAATGTGGTTTTCCATTTGGCTCTTTCTTCACTGTAGATAAGGTGGTGGGCATTGCAAAACTTTAACTTTGTGAAGATGGTGGCACCCTGAAGCAATTCAAAATCAAAGGGAATGAGAGGAAGTGACTAACAGATCTTGATTGTTCTTTGGTTGAGCTATCAAAAGTCAATGCATGGTTGAAGTTCTCCATCTTTTTTTCTTAACAAAAAAGGGATCCGGATCCTGCCACTGATGCGGAGAGGTGGACGAAACCTACAGCAAGTGAGTTCTCAATGTACTTTTGGATAGCATCACATTATTCTCCTGACAGTAAGCATAGCCTAACACTATGAAGACTAGTTCTTAGAAGGTGATCAATGGTACAGTTGTAAGAGGGGTGTGGGGAAGAGGAGAAGAAACCTTCAATTTGTTAAACTCTTCCCTAAATTCCATGCATGGTAGGTAAACCGTGGACAGGTCTGGGTAAACCTTTTCTAGTAAGTCATAAGAACTTGTCACAGGTTGAATAGTTTTTGACCAGCTATGAGAACACTCAGATCCCATCCAAGCATCTTGACAAAAAAACCAATTGATCCGGGGATTATATATCAGAAGCCAGGTAATTCCAAGAATTACAGGGTGATGAACCGTCTTTTGAATTTTGGATAGTTTTTTTTTTTTCAAAATGATTGCTGATTAGGCCTTGCAATGGTTCTGTGACCTCTGTGCTTAAATTAATGGCACAATTTTTTATAGCTTAAACTTGCAGATGGGGTGAAATGGTTTGTCCTAAAGCTCCTAATTCTTTAACCAAGCTGCAATCCATAGAATGGTAGTCACCTCTGGAATCAATCAAAGCTCCTAAAATGAGAGCTCTTCCCTGTAAATGAAGCATGATCATAATTTTCTTAGATATAGGTGTAATGAACAGTAGAAAAGGTTTGGCTCACACACCTCTCCTCTTCCTCTTCAACAATGTTTGAACCACATCTTTTACTGTGAAGTTAGTCATGCTATGTCAGGTGACTTGACTGTAGATCTTCTGCCACTCCTCAGGGGGGATTTGGAAGCATCAGAGTTCCATGGGCTCAGGCCTGACCAACTTTCTGAATCAGGCATTGTATAAGCTAGCCCCTTCTGTAGGAGACTAAATCGGACCAATCACTGTCGTCCGGGTCCAAATGGCAGCCCCTGTAATGTGGGAAAATAGTGACTGAATTGGGTGTATTTCACTGGAGGCAGAGTTAAGGTCTTTTCTAATGGTGATGTCACGCTTGCTTTGTCCAAAGATAATATACTGTCTATGTCAGGGGTCTGCAACCTTAGGCTCCATAGCCAGATGCAGCTCTCTGGCTTTAAGAAATGTGCAAACAATTTTAATAAATATCACTTTGTTGAGTTTAGCACATTCTAAGATATACTGCACCCAGTTGTCATAATGAAATAAAATGTCATGTTTGACTTGGTTTCGTTGATTTTTTTTTATTCAAAAATCTGCAGTAGCAGGAGGATCTTATTTGACACAGAGTGTATTTTATTTTGAAAGGAACTTTCAAAATAAAAAAAGTAGGAACATTAAAGTTGTTATTTATAGAAAATTATCATACTTTTTTAATTCCGTTATTGTAAATATTTAAAAACTACATTTTCTAAAGGAATAGCTAATTGGCCACATAAAAAAACAGTGTATTTTCTAAAAGATTCAGTGGGGTTTGGTGGCTCTTGTTGGGTTCTGGTCTGTAAGAAACTGGACCAAATGGCTCTTTTGGTGTTAAAGGTTGAAGACCTCTGGTCTATGTCAAAACTGACAATGGCAGCACAGGTACACAACAAAGTGTTGATTATGGAGATACTGGAAGGACAATATGGAACTCACAATGACTTGGTTGAGGATAAACATTTAGCCAAGTGTGGCATGGTGGATCCACATGACATGGCCTCAAGTTTAAAATAGCAAACGGTGTATACTTGTATGGCGGTTTTTCACCTTCCTTGAAGACCCAAAGTGCTTCACAGTCACAGACCTGTTCACAAACACATTCACACACTGATGGATGCTCCACTGCTGAACACTGGCGCCAACATTACCTACCAGAGGCAATGTGGGGTTCAGCGTCTTGCACGCTTCAACACATGGGCGGTCAAGTGGAAATCGAACCCGCAATCTTCTGATCAGGAGTTGACCGCCCTACCGCTGCACCACAACCTTAAGTGTATGTAATGTGTATTTAATGCACAGTGATGTGCAGAGGTGTGTTGATGCGTGTCCTATCCCACCATTGTGTGCAGTTTTCAGAAACTATGATTACATTTTTTTAGGGCCGGGGATCGATTAAAAAACTTAACTGATTAATCGCAAACCGGAAAAAATTAATCGCGATTAATTGCTATAATTTTTCTTTTGTCTCAGTATTTGCCGACCACTTATTAACTGTTAATATTGCAATATCAAACACGAAACTCTACATTTAGAGCATTTATTTTTAATTACTGCTGTCAATCAATTACAGAAAAGCCTGATTAACGCACTTTTGGGTTGGGATTAATCACAATTAATCGCAATTTTTACCAGATAAAATTTAATAGTACAATATGGCACCGGAGCATGGATCAAATAGTCCGTTTTTGTGAAAAAGTGATCTAAACCAAAAAAATAACAAGAATAAAGATCTAAAAACTGATTGAATATTTATGTCTTTTGTAAGTGACTATGGTATAAGTGGGATAATACCCAATAAATGTTTTAACGTATATCCATGGAAGCCTGGAGTTAAAGCGAAGGACTGTTTCTTTGATTAATTGGTGTTAATACATATTAATGCGTTAATTATTTCTGATTAATCGCGTGCGTTAATATTCACAGCCCTTGTTTTTTTTAAGTAACTAGACATTTAATGGGTTTAACAATTGGTGAGCAGGGTAAGGGTAGCCATCGATACTTAATTAGTAATAAAAATGGGATTGAACATGAATAGGAGAACATGTCATTGCACAGGCAGTGTGCAAATAAATATATTTTCCTGCAACAGTGAAGTGAAAGCAGCCCTGTGACAGATAAAAATGAAGTATTCAGGGTTCTTGGCCCCTCATCTATTCAGCACACAGCCCTGATGTGTGCAGCTATAGCATCCTGGCCTGGAGGATAAAGGCCCTTTGACTTCTGAGAGCAGCTCTTTGACTTAGCAGTTTTATGCCTGGGACCAAAGAGCAACAGAAGAGCAGGAGGAGAAAGATGGATGCCGTCCGGCTTCAATCAGATGAGTACAAGTAAAAAACCCATTGGAGACACAGATGCAGACGAGTGGAGAAGGAGAAAAAAGAGGAGCAGGGGGCGAAGAGGGAGCGAGGAGCAGCAGGGGAAGTCATTATCACTTCCTAACCTCACTCACAGCCTAATGCATTAAAGAGGAACAGTTATATTTGCTCCCTTTGGCAGCTGAGCGTAAACAAATCGATTTCAATGGGATAGATATAAAGAGCTGTTTATAGAGCCTCTGCAATTCAGAGCGTGTGCGTGTCTGCGTATTGTCAATATCCATTTGTGTGGCACAGTATGGAAATGCCATTATGCATGCTCCTTGCGCAGCTTTAGCTTTCAACTCCTCGATTCAAGAGTAGGCCGACTCTCCGTCCTGCTTTAGTGTTGCACTTTTTCTCCTCTCGGCTTCCCGCTTGACGCTGCTCTGATGCATCTGGTTTGAGTGAAAGTTCGAGTCAGCTGTGGGCCGCTGCGTGTCCAGACTGAGTGGGATTTTAGTAATAACGGAGGCGGCATGTGTGGGTGTTTCCCTCTGCAGCCTCAGCTCAGGTAAAAGAAGCTTTAGCAGGCAAACATCCGCACAGGGCGCCACTTGTCCCGATTATATTTTAAACATATTTGGAGATCCATCAGAAAACTGATGAAAGGAAAATACAGAGCTAATCCTTGTTAAAATGAGGGAGGCAGCAGCAGACGGCGAGCACGCAACGGCTCACACACCCTGTAGGACATGTGTAACCCAAGTCTGTTGTGGTTCCTCTCCTGGTGAGGCCTGGAGCAGGGCAGGAGAGGTTAAGGAAACACAGCGTGGTGTGAAAACACTCGTGAGGTGTGCGGCCCTGAAACTTGACTCACGCACACATGAGGCATTGACTAATTGGGTTAGCCGATGTTTGCCAGAGAAACAGTTTTCATTCAGCTTAGAGAGCCTTTTTTAATAAGAGGTCAGAAGATAAACAGTTCAGAAAGGCTGATGTTTTGAGGGTTAATCTCAGGATGGCCTCGGGTATTCGGGAGACGCCGGAGTTCATAGGTGGGGGTTATGAACCATTTAAAAAAAATCCACACACCGCAGACCAAACTCACAGATGAAGGAACCGAAGTTCTGACAGATCCCCAAGACTTTTCAACCTGGAATACAAGGATCTACAGAGCTTTTCAGATCAACCCAAAGGAGCCAAGTTTCCAATTTGACTTTTTATTCACTTTGTTACTAATAATGACGGAGACGAATGAAGGGTTTTCAATAGGGATGTTAAAGATATTCATATCAAAAATTGTTTGAAAACCACGAACTAAATTACTTTGATTAAAAGGTATAAAATCCATCAAGAAGTTAATAATCAATTTCTGGCAAACTGCAGTTTCTCTTTCTGCTCTTTTTTCTACCGTCTGTCTTTTTATGCAATCATCAACTTGCTTCTTCAAAGTCAACACCTGAATAAATTTCTCTATCAAATGCCATACATTATTATTTATAGCTTTAAATGCCTATGAAAAAAGAAATATCTAGATTTGAGTGTTTTTGGTAAAAGAATCAGACTGTATCATATCGCCAAAAAGTGAGTTGAATTCGATATGTATCGATTTGTGGAGCATGTATCCAGATGAGCATTGAATCGTGTGAGAGGGAAAGATACACACCCCTAATTTTCAAAATACTAAATCACCAACAAACATTACAGTCATATGACTCCAATTCTGTAATCTTTGCACTGATTACCAGTCAGCCTTAGGATCGATTTTAAGGTTCTTTTATTGGTTCACAAAGCCTTACATGGAATCGGAGCTTCATTTTTATCAGATTTACTTTCAGTTTATGACCCTCAGGTCCTCAGGTGCAGGTCTGCTGGTGGTCCCAAAAGTCAGAACTAAACCCACGGCGAGGCCTCATTCCAGCACTGTGGACCTCACCTGT
>NC_050522.1:976372-978014 GCF_002922805.2 Oryzias melastigma | reverse complement strand
TCACATTTTAAATTTTTTTTTTCAGTTACGTCTACTTTTCAAGTTTTCAATCTGTTTTTTCGTTCAATTTAAGCTGATCCTGATTTGTCCTCATATTATTGCACTATATAGCGAGTAATGAAGGAATTTGGACAAAGCCTTTTGCTACGTAATCTTGTTTGTGCTAGCTTGATTCATTTGAGAATTTGTACGTGAAGAGAAAAAAGGAATGTAACTAATAGTAAATAACCTTTTCATCTGCTGAAGACCTAAACAGCATAGTCCTCTATGAATCAACATCTATAGGATTCTCACTGCATCCACTGGACACGTCAAAATAGCCATGATTTTGATATCTAAGCGATATATCTTTGCCAAGTGTGCTGCATCATTAGAGCATCACTTCAGGATTTAAGGCGGCGTAATGAACCGATACAGAAGACATCAGCAGTTTTCTTGCTCTTTCACATGTTGCTAATTCTGAGAGCGCTTCAGATTCCCACCGTATGCATTCTTCTGTTCAGCAGCACATGTCTGTGCAGAATGATGAACAGTCGGTGACAGTGACACTGAAGCATCTTGGGATGAATACTGATGAGGTCAGGGTAAATATTAGCCACATGCTGAATGCTGGGATGATGAATGTGATGAAAACAGACAGGCTCTGGCTCGACACTCCGGATCTGGAAACACTTAGCAGCTCTGCTGAAGGAAGTGTGGCAACAGCCACATTTTCAATGAACCCAGACCCTGTTCATTGTAAATGTGGATTTTATTTCATTTTTCATGCAGTTTAGAGCTTAATGTTTATCATTCTTAGATCTGAATTTGGAAAATTGTTGATCATTTGAATGTGTTTCATTTTGATATAGGATTCTCTTTAGCTGACTGGCAGTTTGTGATTAATAAGGAAAAATGTGATTCATATTGAAGTTTTGAATGTAAAATGTCTGACGGTAGTTTATTGAATGTAAACTGGAAAAAGGAACGAAGTTAGACATCAACTGATGATGAATTATATTTTTGGGCAAAATAAAACAAGAGGAAAGTAAAACATTAAAATGGTTTAATTTTGAAAAACCAAACAAAAAGTAAACAAATCAGAGTTGTGATTAATAAAATATTTGAAGTAAAAGATTTGTTTAACAGTAACTTCAGTTTTTTGTTTCTAAATTTGTCAAATTATTGAAATCACAGTAAAATGTAATAAAAACTACAGTCATGTAAAGTGGGCCACCATTAAATAAATTTAATTGAACACACGTTTAAATAGATGGGTAATAAAGTACAGTCAGAGTAAAAAATACTTACACACAACTTTGTGTCTTCTTTGTGTTTCTGACTGCTAAATGAAAAGCTAAGATAAGTTTCTTTCGTACGCCACGAAATAAACTTTCGTATGCTCTGTATGTATATGTAAGTATATATATGTATATATGTATGTATATATATATATATATATATATACACTCCGCATCACTGGTCTGAAGATGTCTGTAGATATTTTACAAAGGATTAATATTTAATTAAACAAAGTAGATTATTTGTGTCAACATTTATAATAAAGATATAGTGATAAAGACAACATTACAGAGTCTCTTAAATAGAATGATATTTTAACAATGATAACTCAATCCAGGCTCAGATTATCTTTTATTTTTAT
>NC_050522.1:972873-976037 GCF_002922805.2 Oryzias melastigma | reverse complement strand
ACAGAGTCTCTTAAAGAGAATGATATTTTAGCAATGATAACTCAATCCAGGCTCAGATTATCTTTTTTATCTTTTATTTTTATTCCAAATTTGTTTTTATTAAATCTTGATTCATTGAGTATTTTTCTTTTAAACACAGAAGTATTTCTTTGTTGAAGTTTCTTAACAAGTTCCTGCCATTTTAAACTCTACTGTTGGAAAATTCCTAAATATTCTGATGACAACTTCCAACAAATGTTTACATTTTCTTTGTACTCTGGTTTTGGCGTGGGACCCTTTAAAATGTCATGTGACATCTCAAAACCGAACGCCAACTGCAGCCTTGTCCGACTTACTACAGTCATAAAACTGTATTTTCCACGTATAACAATAACCTTGTTAACCTTTCGGATTCTCCCTTCTGGGGTAAAGTAGTTTCACTGCTTCATACAGGTGGTTTGGCAGAGATTCTTACGCCGGATGCTCTTCCAGACTAAACCCTGTATTTTATCTGGGCTAGGTCCGACACAGAGAGACACTGACCTCGGCCCTTTGTGGATAGTAATGCAGGACCCACACAGTGAGGCTCATTAGGCTTGGTGTGCGGGAACAACTGTCGCAACAAATCCATATTTCAAGTAATAATTAATCCGGATTTCTTTTTTTTTTTTTGTAGTAAAACACTTCATAAAGAGTTTGCAATGGTCATAGGAGATATCCCTGGATGTGTTAAATTCTATTTACTCTTTCAAAGTAGTTAGTTCAATTTTTAATAATCTTCAGTGTAGAAAACAGATTCAGTTTTTGGAGGCTATTAGCCTGGACCAATCAAGCACGGCCAGGACAGCCGGCATCATGCTGCCATCGTTTTAGAGCACTGGTGTCAAACTCAATCTCACACGGGGTCAAAATCTAAAACACACCTTAGGATAAACAGGATAAACATCTATTGAACACTCTAAAACTACGTTTTTAAAACTTTAAAACTGTAACTTTTTAACATAATTATGAACTAGATATACAGCATTACCTGTGATAATGCTAGTGTGAATGCTGTAAGCTGAATTTGGCTGCTGAAGATACTGAAATTGATAGCTAAAAATGCTGAAGCTGATAACCAACTAAAATATTACGTAAATGCCAAATAACTAATAGCTAAATGCTAAATAACTAAAACAAAAAGCCCAGCTTAGCCAGCATGAAGCTGAAAAAATAGCTAAACGTCAAAATTGCCTAAAATACTGGGAAAAAAAGCTTAAATTAGCCAAAAAAAACTTACGTGTAAATATTAGCTTACCACTAAACAGCCTAAAAACCTTTTAAAATAAGTCTAAATTAGCCAAAACAGCTAGCATTTAGCTGGAATATTAGCTAAACTCACAACCACCTAAAAAACTGAAAAAAGCCTAAATTAGCCAAAACAGCTAGCATGTAGCTGAAATAGTAGCTAAACTCCAAAATAGTCCAAAAAGACTATCAGAATGCCCATTTTTAAAAATCTAAAACTGTAACTTTTTAACATAATTATGAATAATAAAAAGACAGGAATATTATTCCAGAATAAATTAACTTAAACCTTAAATAACTTTCAATATTTTACTCTCCCTAAAAACATTATTTTGTCAAAATTATACAAGTCAGAAATAAGCGCTAGATAACATGGGGTCATTAATAACAATAAAATAAAATGATCTGGAGGGCCGGATAGAATTAGACTTTTAGACCGTTTCTTCTGCTGAGAGATGTCAAGTTTTGGTTGAAATGTGTCAGAAACCGAGTGTTCCATCCCCACTGCAGGGTAGGGGTTCTGCGGGACATGCTTAACTGCCCCACCATCCATATCTTTGTATTGAATACAGCAGCGGTGAGATAATCCCTCCACTTCGACTCCATGAAGATGTCTCTTTCCTCTGGCCCTTATCACACACAGAAACATCTGAGGCTCAGTGTGTGTGTTTGAGGTACCAATCTCATAGGAGCAGCTGTAGCCTACAGCCTATATGGAGATGGAGGGGACCCGGTCACCCTGACCTCGTCCCCCCGCACACACTTGCACGGCGCTGGTGGAACAGGAGGCTAAGGCTGGGGGAGGGCTTCAAACAGCTCCCTGTAGCGGCTTGGAGAGCTTTATCTGATGTGGATGTCTGCACGCACACAGATGCAGAAGCAGCTCGGTCCACGCCTGCGATGGGCAGCTGAGGACATAATAGGTGTCTGCTGAGCTTCACTACATCAGAGTCTGAAGAGGAACCGATCACGGCAGTCGGTTTCTTAACCACAAAGGCCACATTTGTGAAAAGCTGCACAAACTTTGGGTTATTTCCAAAGAAAAGTGTGGTTTTGTGTTGGGTAATCACTGCTGCCTCCTACCTCATGTGTTCAAGACACTTTGACAGTCTGCCATCCGTAACAGGAACTGCCATGTGACTGCGGTTAGCGCAGGAAAACTATAACCTGCTTAAACTCTGCAGAGTGACGGAACACCTTCAGACTTTAGTTCCTAATGAGGTTACGGCTCAAAACTCCCCTTTTGGTACCAAATTCCCATTTTTTATGTTTATGCTTTCCATTTTATGAGCATTTAACATCTCTTGATTAGCAGCTGTTTTCTCTTGCTTCAGAGGAAAGTCGTCATTTCCAATGAACTAGAAAAGTTGCTAATGCTGGTGTGAATCCTGTTTCCTGAATGCGGTCGCTGAATATGCTGATATTGTTTTCTGAAGATGCTGAAGAAATTTACTGTTGTTGCTGAAGGGAATTTCTAAAAAATGCTAAAGCTACTTGCATAATTCTAAAGTTACTAAAGGACTTAGATTTATTTATTTATTGCTAGATTTTATTTATTTGCACTTATACAAGATATTGCAAAAAAACTGGTATAAAAAATACATTAAAAATGTAGGTGCAGAAAGAGGCAAAAAGCCCATGTGGGCTTATTTTAGAGCCTCTAGCTAATAAAACTTTAAATGAACATAAAATACATATATACAATTTTATACAACCACAAAACACTTTACACATCTTAAAAAAATAAAACAAAAACTTTTAGATATCATAATATAATCAATTTAACCTTTGTTTTTTAAGAATTGTCTAAAGATTCCTTGAAAAACTATGAGAAATAGACGACTGAAGTATTTTTCTTATGGTTAAGGAAAAATTTAGCCAAAAAAAAAAAGAAACAA
>NC_050522.1:969391-972758 GCF_002922805.2 Oryzias melastigma | reverse complement strand
TAAAAAACCTCAGTAGATGCCAAATTAGCCAAAAAGCTAACAAATGGCTAAAATGTTAGCTTAACTCAGAATGAGCTCAAAAAACCTCAGTTGATACCAAATGGACCAATTAAGCTAGTCTGTTGATAAAATATTAGGTTAACTCAGAATGAGCTCAGAAAAACCTCAGTTGATTCCAAATTAGCCAAAAAGCTAAAACGTTGCTAAAATATTAGCTTAACTCCAAACTGACCCCCTAAAAACCTCAGTTTATGCAAAGTTTCAAGGGTCTATGTTTTTGAAGGATCTGATGAATTGCCCATTTATTTTCAATTGGGCTGGAAAATTGGATAAACTGCGTAAAAACTTAAAAAAAATGTAGAATATATCAATACCAAACGTGCAAACAGTTATGTCCTGAATGAGCTGAATGTTTTGATACCAAGTCTTTAAACTAGCATTGTTACAGGTAATGATACTTTTTCAGTTTAATGCAAATAAACCTTTTTAAAGCTTTTACATACACAGTAGTTCAAATTTTCAGCAAAACACACATTTGTAAAATAGTTAACATTAGGTTAGATTCCTCTGACTGGACGACTGCAGGGATTTAATGAGCAGAGCGTCCTCAGCAGTAAATGAGATGAGGACAGCTGTTCAGATGGGTGGGTTTACAGTTACAGAGATATCCTTTCATTTCAAACATTATCTCTTGTGGTTTCACTTTGAAAATGTAACTGGAATCAGTGTCTTCAATTTTCAGGAACTTCTTCTTATATTGGTACATTTCATCCGTTAATGAGTAAAGATTTTTGTTAAAAACATAAAAAAGGTAAAAGTAAATGGGTCGTACCCTCATTAAGACCCACTGCAATGAAAACATTTTTTTGTGTGTTTTTACATGTTCTTGTAGCATTTTTCTGATGATGGACGACATACAGTATATAAATTAATTATTTTATTCTTTATCCCAATTGTGTTGAATCAGAGCAGATGAAGCAATTGTCCATTTGAAAAAGCTTGTTATGTACAAACTAGTGCTGCCACAAACAACTATTTTAATAGTCGACTAAACACTGAATATTTTTTCTGATTGGTCGACTAATCGGGTCATGTGCAACTGAATGTAAAGCACACATGTTAACCATCATTAGCTTTAAACTAACTAAAAACTAGATAAATTGTAAGCTGAATATGGCAGCTGAAGATGCAAGTGACAATAGCTGAAGTTGCTGAAATTGATAGCTAAAAATGCTGAAGCTGATAGGCAGCTAAAATATTAGTTAAATGCCTAATTAGCCTAAAAAATAAAAAAAACCTAAGTTAGTCAAAAATGCTATAATGTAACTGAAATTTTAGCTAAACTCCAAAATAGCCTAAAAAACCTAAAAAAGACCAAATTAGCCAAAGTAGCTAGCATGCAGCTGAGAAATTATCTCAGAAATAGCCTTAAAAAAATAAATAAAATTCCAAATTAGCTAAAGTTGTTAGCATGTAGCTGAAATATTAGCTAAACTTCAAATTAGCCTAAAAAACACCAAAAAAGCCCAAATTACCAAAACAGCTAGCATATCGCTGAAATAGTAGCTAAACTCCTAATTAGGCTAAAAGACATAAACAAGCCTAAATTAGCAAAAAAAGCTAGCATGCAGCTGACATATTAGCTCTAAAATAGCCTAAAAAACAAAAAAAGAAATCCTAAATTAGCCAAAATTGCTAGCATGTAGCTGAAACATTGAGTAAACTCCAAAATTGTCTACAAAAACCTTAATAAATGCCAAAATATCCCAAAAAGTTAACAGAATACCATTATAACTTTAAGCTTTACTGCACTCTGACTCCATATAATATAAAGTAACGACTAATCGACTGTTAAATTAGACGTCCACCTGCAGACAAATAGATCGATGAACGTCTTTGTTTTCCTCGTCTGAGCTGGAATCTGGATCTAAACTGTACTGTTGGATAGAAATGATATTGCAGCATAATTATAATTAAAAGACCATTGAGAACACTTTCACAATAGATTAAAAGATGATTGGAGTGGGACTTTAAAAACCCCAAGCACACATTCATACACCGATGGCGGCTTCACTGCCTTAAACTGGCGCCAACCTGTAACCACCATGAGCAATGTGGGTCCGTTTTTTCCCAGAGACACTTCAGCACTTGAGTATCCACGGCGAGAACCAGACCTGCGATCGTCTGAGCAACAGTCGACCGAATAAATAGTTGTATTTTATGTTTTAGGTGTATTTTTTTTCTTAGATCACTGATTTAGATCATTGTTTATTAATGGAAGTGTCTCTGAGTACAGAAATAAAACCCATGTGGACAGGAGACGGTGCTGGATGCAGGTGCTGATCGTCACAAACAGAACCAGCTTTGGCTGCTGCTGTTCCTCTCTGCAGCGGGGCGCCCATTAATCACCTCACCACTGATTATCTCATTTAGTGCCGCCAAATTATCTCAGGCTGCTGCCTCTCGTGCGTGTGCCACTGTGTCAACATTCACCTCTAACTACAGGCTGTTACTCACAGTCAACCTCCAGTGTTGGTTCTGGCTCGTGCACGTGCACACACACACATGCACAGCCAGTGATCTGCAGATAACAGCCACACTCGGCAGCTGAGGAGAATACTTCAGGCTTAATGACTGTGTAATTGCAAACACAAACAGCAGTGAAAGTGAATCAGTGTAACACTCCAGTGCAGCTTGTATTTGCTGCCACCTACTGGTAAGAAAAGGAAGTGAACAAATGTAGTGTAATGCACTTGGCTGACTGCAGGGGGCAGTGCTGAGACTGATCGGGGGGCAGATCCATATTTTATATTTTGCTTCAGACAGAGTAAGGTTGACTACAGTTTTTAGGGTAGACTCTTCTATGACAGTATGACACATTACTTTCTTATAAAAGCCACAGATTATTGTCCTGCTGGGATTTAGTCACTGAATATGAAGCAGAACTCTGCTCCAGCTACATGCAGTCACTTCAGTTTGATCCTTGAGCTTTCCAGCTTATAGGTTTAATACTTTTTTAAATAATAACCTTTTGTGCACATAACACTTGTCAAAAAATACCAGATTACATTTTTAAGGCTACTTTAAAAATCAAGATGGTCAAAGACCAAGCTGTCGTTTTTAACATGTTCTTGTGGCATTTTCTCATGATAAAGAAAATTAAGATCAAATTTTCATTTCTGAGAGCAGTGTTCCCTCATTACATTGCTATTCCTCGTTTATAGTTTGATATTTTTCAGTGGCTTTTTGCCTCTTTTTTTTTAAGCGCACTAGGTACTGCATCCTGATTGGCTGAAGATTGTGATCAATCAATGTCCTCCATGCAGCTGTGCAGATCTCACAATCTATATAGATCTTTGTTTTCATT
>NC_050522.1:952432-969296 GCF_002922805.2 Oryzias melastigma | reverse complement strand
TCTAGAAAATATAGTCAAAACCCGTGTATGTGCTGCCCCCTGGAGGTTGAATTGAGGTATTACAGTTGAATTTTGTAAAAATGTTCATGTCTGTCTGAAGAATTGTACAGTGAACTGAAGGATTTTACAGTCTTACATTTTCCATGTCCACAGAAGCAGCAAAACATTTTTCAAGCTCCATTAACTGACTTATTTGTCTGTAAACGGAGCCATGGCTTTCTCTCTCAAAAGTTTCTACGTTTCTCCAATCTGACCACAGGATGTTCTTCCATAAAGACAGAGTTCTGGTCACCAGTTTGATCAACCTAGAGTCTTGTTTCTTGTCTCTTACTTGAAAATTTCTTTATCTACAATTCCAAATCCCATTCTTTGACATGTTTCTTTCATTTTGTTCTTCTGTCCAGATCCAGGAAAGTAACCTATACAGCTGTTCAACCTGTAGGGGGCAGCACACTGACAGTTTTTGACTATATTTTCAAGAAGTAAACAATTTTATCTTCATTTATCAAAAAATTGGCAATAACCAACAGACAGCACCTTTAAAGCTCCATTCATGAGGTTCAACAGACAAAAAAAAGTTGATTTAGGATTTTGTAACCCTTTAAATAACCACGACTCACCACAGGAATGGCCTAAAAACTTTATTATTTCTTTCAACATCCTTATATTTTTTTTCTTCACAACAAAACCATCTAGCGGTCTGGATACGGCCGTATGTTTGACACCCATGTTCTAGATGTTTCTCACAGTGGAAACCAGAAGTTCTGGATCTCTGCAGATGGACTCTTTGGGTTGTCCATGTTTTCCCTCATTGTTCACTTGAACCTAATCGTCTTTACACTTCATTTTGTTTTCCATACTCAGTTTGGCAAAATACAAAGATTAAGAGATCATTTTTCTACTCTAATCAGTTGCAGGTTAGTACTAAATTCCTCACACCATCACATACTTGAAAATGAATTCTTTCTTACCATTCTGACAGGGTTTGAGTTTTGTGTGACTTTTGTTACGTTCTTCTCTGTTTATTTGTGTTGTTCCATTTGTGTTGTTTGTGTTGCATATTTGGACAGAATTACAAAGGTTGCAGATATTTTTGGTCATGACAGTGTTGAAAAAAAACAAATGATGATGTCACATAGTTTTTGTTCAGTTTAATTTTCTTTTTGATTTGTTCTCAAATGTAGTTTTGAGGGGAACTTTCCTTTTTTAACGCTCCTCCCCTTCGCCACAACCTTTGTAGCAACTGAAAGTTATTTTTGAACCCTGAACTGCATCATTTTTAGTCAAAAAAGTCCTGCAATATAGATGAATATGACTGATAAAAACAAAACAGTTTGACATCATGTTCTGAATGTGGCCACCAGGAGGCAGTAACGTTACACCCAGACTGTTTTCTCTTTTCAAGGTTGCAGAGGGACTTTTTTTTTCTCTCCAGTAAAAAGATTTAAATTAATTATAGTACTTCAAGCTGCCAACCTGTGCAAAAGGCTTCTGAGTAGAAAACAAGTATTTATCTTCTGATTTGTGGGTAAGTAGCTGAAAGATAGAAATGAGAATCTGAAGTCAACAGCATCACCACGATGTGTTCTCTGTCTCCACGGCCCCCATGACAATCCATCAGGGTATTGGCTCGTCTGCCTCTCCCCCCACACTCTTGTGGTGCTTCCCTCTCAGAACACACACTCAAACATCACCTCATCAGGTTTCAGAGGATAAACACAACTGCAGCGCCCCCTGTCTGCAGCTTCTCCACATTTGTCTGCCTTGGGGAAATGTGACTGGGGGAGTTCTGTGGATGATCTCATTTCTACTGTGCAAACAACATGATGCTCTCTGAGGCACAGCGGCAGCTTTCCTACTGTCTTTGTGCACCTGAGCATATGTTTAATTGATTTGGTTTATTTCAAGTGATAAAAGCAGATGAAAGGCCAAAAGAAATCAATTTTTAGGGCAATAATTTCTAAATTAACTAGACAAAAAAAAGAAAGAAATGATGCTATCTTCTTGATATTATAATTTCTGGTAATCATAAATAGACATACAAACATATGACACATTGAATCCATTAAATATGATTGTCAAATCCTCCCATATTTCAAGCATTTTGATGAATTACTAGAAAGGGAGTGGAAAAAAAGAATTTATATAACCACAACGCCATGATTAATTTACCTTTTTTTCCAAATACTTTCCTAAATCTGGTTCTTAACATTTATTTATATTAATCTATTAATCTGCTCAATTGCAGATTGTTTATCAAGTAACAAAAATGAAATGCTTATTGATCATCATCAAAACATGTTATTATAATTGAATGTTTTTAATGCAGCTCAACATTTTGAGGTATTAAACAAACACTCTGGCCATCTGCAGACATCTCTTCTCTGGTGTGATCCTTTTGTTAAGCGTCTGTCTCTCAGCTGCATCTCAATAATGGCATTATTTGGACCTTCAAGATCTAGAAGGGACAGGTTCTGCTGCGATTTACGAAAATGATAATGGTGTCCATGTGAAGAGGTAAACAACAACCACACCATGTGAAGACATTCTGCTTGTGTGTGTGTTGCCATGGCACTGATGATGTAGGTTGGTTGCCAACCTGCTGCTCTACATGAGTGTGTGAAAGTAGTGGCTTTTGTTGATAGGTTGAAATCAGTAAATCCTAAAGTGTATTCCAGAGAAAGACTGAGTGAACACTCCCAGCAATGATGTATGTAAACTCTATAGCAGGCAGATAGGATGGTCTGAGCTCACCTCATCCCCCGCAAACTAAGAAGAAACGTTTGTGGTTGTCACACTGGAATGAATCCAAAAGCAAGAGCAAGCAAGACCACCAAATCAGAAATGAAAAATAGCGACCACCACTCCTATCAGTGCCGATGGAGAAAGCTAATATCCGACCAAAGAAGATTAATGAACTGTTGCGCTGGTTAAAAGAGAGCTGTCTGATTATGTTGACAGAGAGCTAGCTAACTTCTGCTATACCTGATTTAACCATATGGTTAGTACCCTCGTAATAACCGGCCAGGACACCAACGCTTGCAGGAAAAAAGGAAGCGAGGAGGGCTCATGATATTAACTCACCGGCCACTTTATTAGGTACACATTGCTAGTACCGGGTTAGACCGCCTTTGCTTTCAGAATCATTGGTGGCATGGATCCTGGAAACATTTCTCAGAGAGTTTGGTCCATGTTGACATGATAGAATCATGATGCCAATCTCCTGTTCCACCACATCCCAAAGGTGATCTGTTGGGCTGAGATCTGGTGACAGTGGAGGTCATTAGAGTCCAGTGAACTCATTGTCATGTTCTAGAAACCAGTCTGAGATGATTCCAGCAGGGAGCCTTATCCTGCTGGAAGTAGCACCAGTAGATGGTACTCTGCGGTCATAAAGGGATGGACATGGTCAGAACAATACTCAGGTAGACTGTGGGGTTGGAACCATGTTCAGTTGGTACTAAGGGGTCCAAAGTGTGGCAAGAAAACAACCCCTCACAATTGCACCTCAACCAGCCTGAACCGTTGATACAAGGCAGGATGGATCCGTGCTTTCATGTTGTTGAAGCCAAATTCTGACCCTACAGCAGAATGTGGCAGCAGAAATAGAGACTCATCAGACCAGACAACCTTTTTCCAATTTTCTATTGTCCAGTTTTGGTGAGTCTGTGTGAACTGTAGCCTCAGTTTGCTGTTCTTAGTTGACAGGAGTGGTACCTGGTGTGTTCTTCTGCTGCTGTAACCCATCTGTCTCCAGGTTGGACGTGTTGATTTAGAGATGCTTTTCTGCAGATTTTAGTTGTAACCAGTGGTTATTTAATTTACTGTTGAACCAGTCTGGTCATTCTCCTCTGACCTCTGACTTCACAAGGTATTTCTCCACCCACAGAACAGCTGCTTACTGGATAGTTTCTCTTTTTCTGACCATTCTCTCTAAACCTTGAGATGGTTGTGGGTGAAAATCCACCACCAATAACCATGTCACGTTGAAAGCCTTTTCAATCATCTTTCTTCTCCGCTCTGAGGCTCAGTTTGAACTTCAGCAGATCATCTTGACCATGCCTAAATACATCGAGTTTCTGCCATGTGATTGACTGATTAAAATTTTGCATTAATGAGCAGTTGGACAGGTGTGCCAATGCAGTGGCCAGCGAGCGTCTTTATTCTACAGTGGCATGGCTACAGACTCAACACCCTCAAGCCATGGTGATCTTCTCCCATGATTTTGATCATACCAGTTAGCCACTGAGCTGCCATCATTGCAACAGTGTGTGAAGATTCCCACACTTTCTTCACTTTCTTCAGAATTACAACCCACAGTGCTACACTCATTGATAACATATTCACAAATAATATTGAATCCAATAAGAGAAGTGGACTGCTGACTTGTGACATAACAGATCACTTACCTGTCTTCACAATGTATGATTATGAAATTCCCAAAATACCAACTCAAAAATATTTTTACAAACGGTTAAGAACAGATAATGCAATTAATTCTCTCAAAAATGATTTAAGTGAGCAAAATTGGGACATGGTTTATAATGTAAAAGATGTAAATCAAGCATATAACAATTTTTTGAAAATATTCTGTTCACTATATAACAAACATTGTCCAATCAAAAAGTTAAACAAAAGACATAAATCAATAAAATGTCCTTGGCTAACAAGAGGACTAGAAAAAGCCTGTAAAAAGAAAAATACTTTGTATAAGAAATTTATCAAATTAAGAACAGTGGAAGCTGAAAAAAATTACAAACTATATAAGAATAAATTAACTAATATATTACGAACCTGCAAACAAAAATACTATGACAAAATAATCGATTACAATAAAAGCAAGACAATAGGAATGTGGAAGGTCCTAAATCGATTAATCAAAGATGGAACTAAAGATAAATTATACCCGAATTATTTTATAGATAATACAGGTGAAGATTATAATATGAACACCATAGTCAATAACTTTAACTCATTTTTTGTAAACGTTGGACCACAATTACTATTAAACATTCCAAAGAATGAAGATAACATCTCATGGGAGCCAATAGAAACAAACGCTAATTCTATTTATCTCTCACCTGCTAGTGAAATGGAAGTTAAGTCAATCGTAAATAAATTCCAAAACAAGGTATCTACGGACTGCAATGATATAGATATGGTGTTAATTAAAATGGTTATAGAGGATATCTTAAACCCATTAACTTACATCTGTAATCAGTCCCTCCAAATGGGAATTTTTCCTGAGAAAATGAAAACTGCTAAGGTCATTCCGGTCTATAAAAGTGGTGATGAACACCTCTTCACAAAATACAGACCGATTTCTTTGCTCCCCCAATTCTCAAAAATTTTAGAAAAACTTTTTAATGACGGATTAGAAAAATTTATAAACAAACATAAACTACTAAACGATAGCCAGTACGGGTTTAGAACAAACATGTCAACATCAATGGCCCTGATAGAAGCCGTGGAAGAAATTTCTAATGCAATGGATACAAAAAAATTTTCTGTCGGAGTATTTATTGATTTCCAGAAAGCTTTTGACACAATCAACCATTCTGTTTTGCTTAAAAAATTAGATAGCTATGGTATCAGGGGGGTAGCATGGAACTGGATTAAAAGTTATTTGACTAACAGACAACAGTTCGTTAAAATGGGGGAATATCAGTCAACACGTGAGGGCATTGCATGTGGTGTCCCTCAGGGCTCAATTCTAGGTCCCAAATTATTTAACCTCTACATAAACGATTGTGAGCCGAACTAGGTGTAAAACAACACAACTCTGACAGTAATAGCGTGTACAATATTTTTATTTAACCCAGCCTTCCTAACAAAGTTGATCTTCCTGCAGGTCATAAGCTTTACTGGTGAGCACTACTTCACCACAGGCTCAGGAATGGGGAAAAGTGACAAAAGACAAAAAAGAATTAAATGTGTTAGCCCGCCCTAACAATCTGCTTAATCACAAAACAATCTGGCTGGAGCGGACTAACAAACATTTCATTATAACGAGTCAAGGCCTAAATTACAAGGACAGCAGGCTACAGCAATTGCACTGGTACGCCGTCACACCCTCACGCCCAGTCCACTCTCACATAAAAATACAGATGCTCCGGGACTCACTGAAAGAGCTTCCCATTCAACCTGGTCAAACACAGGAAACTGGCATTACCTTGCTTGCTCTCTCAGCCTTCTTTTTAAAGGACTTATGACAGCGCCCTCATGTGGTGCCTCCTGCAACACTCTTCCCCTCCAATTTGAATTGACGACCCGTCAATTAAGGCAAAAAAAAAGTTAAAATTACACATTTACAGACTTTGGTAGCCTATGTGGATTGGAGTGTTGACCCGCCGTCTTCCTGACCGACCTCCTGGGTCCAGTTACAGCTGGTGTGCCAGGTTCCTCTGTGACTACTTGACCAGGAGTGGGAAGTTCTTCCAATGTTACACAAACGGGGACATTGCCATTTTCCACTTTAATAGTTACTTCCCTGCCTCGATCACCATCCTCAACGCCAGCACCATTTGTCCCGTCAGACCGTGTATCCCCCATGGCCTGGCCATTCCAGCTAAGCTCCGTCATTTTACTCCCAGGTAGATCCCTCAACTCTGCCCTGTGAACATGCCGGAGGGGACCCTCCTCACCAGCAGGCACTATTGAATATATAACCCCTTGAGGAGGCGGTGGCCGCACAATTTGGTAAGGGGTCGGATCCCAAAAATCCTGAATCTTATTCCTACCCCTTACTGAACGGTCTCTCATAAGAACCAAATCACCCTGCTCAAAATCAGGGGCATTGACCATATCCTGATTTTTCAAATCCCTTCGAGCCCTGGAACCTTCCACTCTGCTCCGTACAGCTTCATAAGCAGAAGACAGAGGCTCCTGATGTTCCTCCAGCCATTCATCCACTGGGAGATCAACCTCTGACCTACTCCCCACAAAAAAATCCACAGGCAACTGCGGTTCTCTCCCGAACATCAAAAAGTACGGGGTCATTCCAGTTGTCTGGTGCACAGTGGTGTTATACGCAAAAGTGACCTGTGCTAGATGCTTTGGCCATCTGCGCTTCTGCTCTGGGGGCAAAGTTCGTAACAGATCATGCAAAGTCCGATTAAAACGTTCACACTGACCATTACCCTGAGGGTGGTATGGAGTAGTCCGGCTCTTTTCAACTTTATATAGTTTACAAAGCTGACGTACTAAATCACTCTCAAAATTCCGCCCCTGATCGGAATGAATGCGCCCTGGAGGACCAAAAAGTTGGAACCAATGCTTCACTAGTGCTTCTGCCACCGTACTAGCCCGCTGATCCTTTGTAGGGACTGTTTGAGTAAATTGTGAGTAAATGTGTCACGTTTATTAAAAATAATACTGTTTGCTGATGACACCAACATATTTTATTCAAACGACAATTACAACACACTAATAAATACAATAAATTCTGAACTTAAAAAAATTAAAACATGGACTGACATAAATAAGCTATCTTTAAACTTAAAAAAAACTAAGGCAATTATGTTTGGTAATTCTAAAATTAACTCGGAATTGCCAATATATATTGAAGATAATATAATAGAAATGGTACCCCAAATTAAATTCCTTGGCATAATTATCGATAACAAATTAACCTGGAAGCCACATATTAAATATGTCCAGAGTAAAATATCTAAAAGTATTGGAATAATTCATAAAGTAAAATACATTCTGAAGTACAAATCTTTGCACACATTGTACTGTTCATTAATATTGCCACATTTAATTTATTGTGTTGAAGTATGGGGCAATAATTATAAAACATCACTAAATGGCATTTTTATCCCCCAAAAACGTGCAATAAGGACAATCCATAAAGCGGGATACTGTGATCATACTAACATGTTATTTCTAAAGTCTAAGGTAATCAAATTTTTTGATTTAGTTCATTTGTACACAGCAAAATTTCTTTACAAGGCCTACAATAAATTACTACCCCACAATATTCAGAAACAATTTAGACAGAGGGACGGCGATTACGCACTGAGGGGACATGGTAACTTCAAACAACCAAAAATTCGAACAGCTAGAAAAAGTATGTGCGTATCAGTGTGTGGGATAAAACTGTGGAACGGGCTTGATATAAACTATAAACAATGTACAAGCATCAAACTATTTACTATGAAAATGAAAGAGAAGCTGTTATCAAAGTATATAACTGCATAATAAAAACTACCATAAGTATGTAAAAAAAAAAAAAAAAAAAAAAGGATTGTAGACATGTGACTGTGGATGGTTTGCATGATTTCATTTGTGAAAATAAGAGAAATTGAAAGCTGTTGTCATATTGTATTGTTTTGTTTGTAATTAAGAACTGGGAACTATTTACGTTATAAGTTAATGACATAAAGGGATAGGCCTAAACAAGCATTTGCTTCTGCCTATCCCTTTTTCAAACATGCTTGTTGATTTTGGTTTTTATTTATTTTTTTGTTCTGTTTTGTTTTGTTTGGGTTTTTTTTTCTGCTGTGATTTATGCTCTGTATATTTTTATCTTTTTTTTTTCTTTTTGCATGTTTGAAATAAACTATTCTATTCAATACTGTGGAAGAAACATTGTGTACACAAAACTGCATTTTATTTTGTATCTGTAATCTGAAGGATGTCGTCTAAGACTCAAACCTCTCCTCCAATGAAAACTCTTGATCAAGAGCAAGATAAATCCCTTGATCTTTGGTGTATGAACAAAAATAATGAATCCTAAATGACTTCTCTTACTCCTGTGGGAACAGGTCAACATAATGTTATGCTCTTACAGCCATTACTAGAGTCAGCCCATAACTAAAAAAAGTTTAAGGTCCCCTAAGACAGACCAGAAGACTATTTTGATCACCCCCACCGAAGTATACTTCTGGATTACTAAGGGTAAGACATTGAAACATCATCTTATGAAACATCATCTTAGTGTCTGAGCAACCAAGTTGTACCTGAAAAATCTGTGTGTTGGTATCCTGACAACAAGCCCTGGATTACTAGCTAAATGCAGAAGATCCAAAACAAGAAAAAGAAAAAGAGGGCCTTCAAATAGAATATCTTGAAGAAATAAGATGAGAGGAAGCTTAGAGCAAATGAAACATACAAGAAGAAGTTGGAAGGAAAGTTAAAAGAAAACAACATGAGGGTTGTACAAGAGCATGAAACATTCATCGGATGGCAAAAAAAAGTAAGAGTGGGGTAACAGTTGGGAATATCAAGACGGCAAATGAGTTCAACATCTTTTTCAACAGGTTTTAAGTCCATCTGCTACCACCTCCTACTCTATTCCTGGTCCATCCAAAGAGCTTCCGTCTTCTCCAGCTGGCTTATCCCCATCTGACTCCTTCCTGCTTTAGCCCACTATCATCTACTGTATATCAGCACACAGCAAGTGAAGAATATGTTCAGAAGGTTGAAGGTCCTGATGGAGTTTGGAAGGGTCCCTGCTTTTTTGAGAACTTTCTGCATCATTCTTCTGCCCAAAAGAAATCAGTCCAAAGAACTTAACTGGTCGCCCTCACCTCACACCTTATGAAAACAATGGAGAGAATTGGACAACAACTCAAAACAACAAGAACTTACTTTTTGCCTGCAAGGAGGGGCTAGGAGTGGAGGATGCTACTCTCTACCTACTGCATCACACTTGCTCCTACTTGAACACAGGGAGCTGTTATGTGAAAATTATTTTTTAATACTTATTAGACCAGACAGCCACATATGCCGCAGGAAATAAAAAACTCACCAACCATGTCTAGTCTCCTAAATAGTGGACTACCTGACAGACCCCGGTTTGTTCAAATTTGCGACTATAGAACCATCACCAGCAGCACTGGGACACCCCAGGAAACAGTGTTGTTGTCATGGTGCACCTGCACTCCTGCTCCAACTCCTGATTGGACCAAGCTGTCGGCACTCATCATCTCATCTCCCGTCTACTAAAAAGAAGCCTTCCCCACCATTCTTCGCCAGTTCATTAGCTTACCTGGTGCAGTACCCTGGCTCCTCTCTCGTTTATATGTTTAAAGTTCAGTTACTGAGCTTTGCTACGGCTCACCTCAGTAACCATCTATCTCCAGGTTCATCATCCACGTGCCGACCTGGGTCAGCAAATTCTCGTCAACTCTGCAACGCCAAGTGAACTCCTCGGTCACACAACGCACAGTCAGCCTTACTCACATCCTGGATCTTCGCCCTGCCGCTCCAGATCACCTCGTCTCTTTGATCACCATTTCAAGTCTGTAACTCCATTCCAGTCCTGGCAACAGCTCCACTATCCTCACAGACCATAAAATAACTTTCGAACTGCATCTGCCTCACGTCATCCATGACAGTTTACCCTCCACATGTCTGACTTCCATCACAACTCTGAAGAGAAGCAACACAAAACAGTCTCACTGTACAAGGAGGGAAGCTGCCACTGTTTTGCTGCCTCATATCCAAACCCCTGATAGGGAAGGCAGCGGCAGGTGTGATGATAGTAGTTGTGCTCCTTGTCCCAGACCTGTTGGTGGTGGTAGGGCCCTTGCTTTTACCTAACCAGACACCAGTCTCTCAGAAACTGGAGTCCACCTGAGGAGCCAATGTCACCAGAGAGCAGGAGGGCACATAAACATGGTGAGATCCTTCTTTCACCAACAAAGGCCACATCGATGGAGCTGGCACGATTCTCCAGACAAGTCACCAGTTGATTCTATCTGTGTGTTGTACCGGGTTCCCTTGCTGCCACTACAGCTATACTGTCTGATGAGGGCTCTAGGAAGGGATGACCCAGGCAACCCCATGCATTTTCTCCTTATTTGCTGGAGTCAGGACATGGGGGCAGCAGCCTAAGTTGAGATGCCCAGACCTCCCTTTACACAGGACCTTTCTTCAGTTTTTCTGGGGGACCTTAGGTTCTCTCAAACCAGCTGAGAGACAATCTATGCAGCGCATTTTGGGTTTTCCCTTGGGCCTCCTCCTTGTGGGACATGCTTGAAACAGGAGGGATCTTGGAAAAAACGTCACTTCAATGTAGAGGAGTCTTGTCTCAGTCCATGACTGTTTCCTTTCTCAAAAGGAGCAATAGCTGCCCCACAGAGGACATTTGTTTCAGCTTCTTGTATCCTTTCAGTCATGACCCAGAGCTCATGTGACTACAGGTGAAGGTGGGATCATAGATATCCATTAAATAGAGAGCTTTGCCTTCTGGCACAGCTCATGCTTATCAAAAACTGAACAATTCAGTGAGTGCTCTTCTTTTTCACGAAAAAGACTCCAAGATACCCAAGATCCTTCACTTTGGACACAAGGTCTCCTCCCACCTAGAGAAGCAAAACCACCTTTTTCTTGTGGAAAACCATGGGCTCCAACTTGTAGATAAGAATTATCAATCCACCCACTTCTCATTTGACCATGAACCGCCCCAGTACACAAAAGGTTTTGGTTCAGCATAAAATAAGTAAAAGAGAGCAGAGGGATGCAGTGCTGGACGACAGATCATCATGGGAGGACAGGCCCTGCACCGTAACTATCAAGAGGTCCTACCAATGGGTCAAAAGGGCTGGCCTACAAGACTTATTCTGGCAGCTCAGGAATAAGACCAGAGTGATAGAGGCTCAGATCCACCACACCAGACAGGAGCCAAGGTGTAGGCTGCGCAAAGAGATGCCGGAAACAATCCAGCACATAACTGCAGGGTGTAAGATGGAGCGCCTCAACCAAGTGGTTAAATAGTACTGTGCAAAATATGGACTGGAAACCCCAGAGAAACTTCCGGATAATTAGTAAATCACACAAAGACTTGTTCATCTTAGGACTGCGTATCACTGTTTCAGCTCAAATAACACAACATCAATGAAGACTGAAAATAAATAAATAATGTGACCTCTGTAAGGTAAATATTGTAGTACTATTGTTGACAGGAAGTCTCTGTGTACATGATATGAGATACATGTTTTCTTGATGCCATTATTAAGTTATTTCTAGCTTGATTTCCTCGTTCAAAGTTCACAAACAGAAAATGATCTCCCTTGAATGATCACCTCTGACTTTGATTCCAGTTGTGAAAAATCACATTTTGTCTGGTGGTGTTGTAGTTGCTTTATTATAAAATGATGCCTTGTGAACCTAAGCATTCATTCACATTCTGCTGGATATGGAGGACAAAAGTTTTCAATCTCCATGAATTACAATAATACATTCCTGGCTCATACAGAGTGCTTTTCTGGGGCTTATAGAGGCCAAATGACCCTGAAATATGCTGTACCCCAACACCAGCACTACAACATTCATAATGGTCCTATTGTCTTTATTTTAGGACAAGTTACTGTTTAGGAAGAGGCTCACATTGACAGTTCACGTGGAAAGTGATCCTCTTTCCTCTTCCATTGACTCTCTTCATATATCTGTCAATTCTACTCTCTTTCACAGGTCTCCTCTCATCTCATTCTTTCTGCCTCCCCCTCCTGTTCCTCATCTGCTTCCCCTCCCTTTCCTCTTCTTCTACTTTGGTTTCTCTTTCCAGACAGACACGAGACAGACAAAAGGTTCCCCAGACACGCTAGATCAATGGTGGTGATAGGAAGTGCTTCTGAACGTCAGGAGGGGAAATTACACACCTCGCTCACTGCCACAAGATTTCCTATTTCCAAAAAGATCCACATCCTGATTTTACCAGTTTTGATCAGTTCCACTGCTGCTTACTTTAAAGGACCATCTCGTTGCCAATACAACAACATCATTCTGTCTTTTGTTGCCCTCTGCTTTGTGGAAACAAATCTACTTAATAAACATTTACTCTCACTGGTGTAAGTAGCATGAATATTCCACCTTAAGTACTGTAAAGCTGCTGTGATCGTGTGTCTCCTTTTACCTTTTTCCTCTGGGTCCATGAAAGAAAACACATTTTCTTCACCGTTATGCTGACAATACTCAGATATACACTCCAGACCAAAACCTTAAAACCAATTCAGTTTTATTTCTATATCCCAATATCAGGATGCAATCGTCTCTGTGGGCTTACTGGTAACTGTACAAAGACATTAAGTCAGTCATAAAATATAAATAGTAGCTGGTTGCTAAACTAAACTAAGTGAACCTGGCATCCCTGTCCTTAGACCCTCCTTCTCGGTGAGGAAAAACTCCCCCCAAAAAATTGGGGGGAAAAAAATAAGAAACGAAGGAGGGATCCTCTCCCAGGACGGACAGGTGATGTACCTGGATTGTTAAAGAAGAATTAGCATATCTAACTCTACAACTACATGTTTGAATATTGTAGCAGATGGGCTTCATCCAGATGGGCTGGGGGACAGCTGGGGATGCGAGACGTGCCAGAGGCGAGGTCCACGGCCAAGGACAAGAACACCAACGAGCCTCCTGGACACTCTGACATGTGAAATGAGCCAGTGACGAGGTCCACTGCCAGGAACAGGAGCACAGACCAGCCTCATGGAAGCTGAAATCTCTCCCGCTCTACCCAGAGAGGAGTGGGAAAGAAGGAACAACATATGAATCACACTGCACCAACAGAGGCATGCAGAACTAATTGAAAAATAAATAACAAAGAATAGAGGAGAAGTAGATGAAAAGGGGGAAGGGCATTCCAGAGTCTTGGGGCTTGGGCACCTTGAGTAAGTTCAGGTTTGAAGAACAAAGTGGGCGCCAAGGGGTGTGAGGGATTAACAGTTGGGAAATGTAAGTCAGAACAAAAATTTTAAAATCGATTCTAAAATTGACAGGGAGCCAATGCAATGATGATAAAACTGATGAAATGTGGGACCTTTTAGTGGTTCCTGCTAAAAGCCTCGCAGGGACAAGGAAAACCTGAATGTGTGCAGTCAGGAAACAAGGTCTATAACTGAAGCAAATTAGGATTTAGATCAGAGTGTGTTTTATCAACACTGAAGCAATTAAATATACAATATGAGACTAACAAAACTAGAAAACCTCAACGCTGTCTGACAGCAAATTTAAAGCTACTGTTTCCTGTGATGGTGAATAGAGGTGTTTTATAACGTTTTAGGGTTTTGGGTAAGAAACATTAGGAATGTACCTGTATCCTTCAAGCATCTGCAAAGTCAGAATGAGAGAGAAGGACAGAGGGAGGGGGAGTGTGGAAATAAAAACGCTAACGTGCACAAACAGGTTTCCAGCAGAAACTGCATCCTGCAGAAAAAGGAAAGGGAGCAGCTCACCTTCAGACACAGAACTAAAAACAGAAATGCAAGATGAGCGTCTGCGCCGCTTTTGTCTGCATTACAGAGGGACTCGGCGGCATGACTGCATGTAGGACAAACCGCAGGAACGGGCGAGGGAGGACGGAAGCAGTTTGTGTGTCAGACTCTGATGATTGCAGACCGGCTGTGTGCTCTGCATGCTAAAGAAGGCATGTGCTTGTGTTACTAAGTTACGCCCGCAGGGCTGTCTTCAAAGAGTTGTCTATCATAATCAGTTCTGCAGAATCACAGTGGGCGCTGGGTTAAAGGAGGCCGTTCAAACAGTGACACAAGAGGTTATTAAATAACGCTCAGGATTTTATGCTCCATTTACCAGAAGAAAGATGTTAAGTCTGCTCTTAACTCACCTGCGTTATATTTCATAAGATGAGTGCACCTGAATCAGAACCCCTAAAGCACTAGTGTCACAGTCAAGGCCCGGGGGCCGGATCCGGCCCTCCGGGTAATTCTATCCAGCCCTTCAGATTCTTTTATGTTATTGTTATTAATGACCCGATGTTATCTTGTACTTATTTCTAACTTGTAAAAGTTTGACAAAATACATTTTTATAAGTAAGAGTAAAATATTGAAAGTTATTTAAGGTTTAAGTTGATTTATTCTGGAATGACATTCCTGCCTTTTTATTATTCATAACTAAATTACAGATTTGAAGTTTTAAAAACTGTCATTCTGATAGCTTTTTAGACTATTTTAGCATTTACTAAGATTTTTTTTATGCTGTTTTGGAGTTTAGCTAATATTTCAACTACATGCTAGCTGTTTAGGCTAACCTAAAAAAATGTTTTTCTTTCTATTTTTTAGGCTAATTTGGTATCTCTGACCGTTTATGTCATTAACGTGAACCAGCTGATTTCCGTTGATGGCAGAAGCACGTCACTACTATAAATTGTTGCACATCAACACAAAGCTGATTTTCTTTTCTTCAGAATCTGCTGGAATTGTGTTAATTGCATAAATGGTGGAGGAGTTACAGTAGTCAAAAGAATGTCCACACTGGAACAATAAGCTATTAAAAAAGTCAACAGATAAAGACATTTTAAACATAAGGTATTGAAATGAAAAACTATAATACGGTTCCTGTGAATACTCCAGTTTTCTTTGAGAGTTTTGTAGAAGCATGAGTGTGTGTGAGGGACGTACTTTGCGCCGCTGTGTATTTGGGTAGGTTTTAATCTGCTTTTTTGCATGTGGAGCACAGAGAAAGTGAGATCAAAGAGGCGCTGATGAACAGGAGAGACGAAAGGTTTTTAGGATTCACTTTGAACTTTCAAAGTGGAGAAGAACGAAGAAGAAAGGAGAGGAGGGGAGGTAAGAGATGAGTCACTGAGCAGATTCCTTTTTTCCAAACTCCATCTTTTCATTTTGTCTATTCAAACTTCTCCATTTCATTATTCTGTGTTAGTACTTGACTCGAGAATTCTCAGCCCAGTGGTCTATGGAGTTTTTGGTTTTTCACACCATTCAATAAATGAACTTCCTCTATAATCCACTGGAACACCAGAAACAGGCTGAATGTTAACAGACTGTCAACAAATCAATCATTCAGTCACTCATTTAAGTTCAGTCATTTCACATGAGATTGTTCTTCAAACTTTGTTTTTAGTTTGATTGAAAGCTGTCACATTACTATTAGAACTTAAAAACATTTTCTTTTGGAATCTGTTACTTCTGGTGTGCTGGTATAAACCGGCAAAGCTGACAGCTGTTTAACACAATTTTACGTAAAAATAAACAGTAATCTTAGCATTTGTAACAGGAAAACGTCCAGTATTGATTTTATAAATACTTCTGTATTTGTTTTCCTCTCTAAAATGCTCCTTTTTTCTGTTTTCCTTTCCCACGGCACACTGGTTGAGAAACACTGGGCTATAAGAACATAAATTGATTGATTATTGACTAATCAATTCATGGTTACACTCCTAACCTCACCTGTAAAGATCTACCTCCCTTGTGTCCATCCTGTCATTCTAGTCCTCATTCACGCTTCATTGTACTTTGCTACCTGCACCATGTCCTGCATCTTCCTGTTCTTTCTGCTGTCTTCTGTCCTATCAATGTCACTTTTTCTTAGCAAATCTTTTCTTCCTAACAAACTCCTAAACTTCTTCATTCACCACCAGGTCTTCTGATCTGCTTTCCTCATTCCAATTAAAACACCAACTACCTTTCTACCAGTCTGTCCGATCCCTTTAGCTGTAGCTGTCCAGTCATCTGGAAGAACTTCCATTATCTCTCAATGGCTGTATCAACTCCTCCTACGCTCTTGTGAGGTCTTCCTTCCATTCTATATGTGGAGGGAAACATTTCTTCACCACATTTCCAACTATCCATTCATTTTCAGAGCTTGCAGAATCCCTTTCGGGGTCAGAGGATTGATGGAGCTACTGTTGGGTAAAGGCAGGAAACACCCTGAACAAGTTGCCAGTGTGTCCCAGCCCTGGATAATCACATCTGCACTAATGGCGATTTTAGAAACACCAAATAAACTATGAAGGATGTCGTTGGACTGTTGGAGGAAGCTGGAGTACTCAGAGAAAACTCTCGCTTGTAAGGCAAGGCAAGTTTATTTGTAGCACATTTCATGTACCGAGACAATTCAAAGTGCTTTACATAAAACATTAAAAGAAACAATCAAAAG
>NC_050522.1:919172-951458 GCF_002922805.2 Oryzias melastigma | reverse complement strand
ATAAGCAAACCTTCACACAAGACATGCACAATGAGCAAAGCATGCACAATAAACAGAATTTACAGCACACCACAGAGTCACTTGACACTCGTTTATTATCATCCAGAGGATTTTGGGGAAGCAGCTGTGCAGTATTCTGCAGGAGGAATACTTGAACTTCGATTTTTGAACAATTTTAGACGGGAAATAAAAATAAAGTTGGGTATAAAATAAACCGTCGTGGGATAGGATCTCTCCCTCATGTGGACATCTCTAAGGTTTCTTCTTTTTTCGCAAATCAGGTTTTCTTAGGAGTTTTCCTTACCGGGAGGGAGGGTCTAAGGGCATGGATAACCAGTTTTATTTAATCTGTTTAGTTTAGCAATTAGCTATTGTTTATATTTTGTGACCAACCCTCTGTAAAACTACTGGCATGAAACCCAATGAATCAATTGTTTTTTGTGATATTGGGCTATCTAAATAAAGCTGAATTACAGGGAGAACTTGTAAACTCCAAACAGAAAGGTCCTGGACCGGAGTCGAACAAAACAAGAGCGCTAACCACGCCAACACCAAACTTCTCCATCTCTTCCTCATGTCCTCTGTCATGTGACTCAGGGTTAACATATCCCGGAGAAATGGAACAGAAGGCCAAAAGGTTTTGATCTTCTTGTGGAAAGGACTGGACCGCAAGATCTCATCTGATAATATTAAACTTCTGGTATTGAATGAAAAAAAACACAACTTTTCTGCATATTTATGTCAGTAAATTGCAGCAATTTAAAGCTAAAATTCATTGATAGGCAGAGTGAACAAATATCAACAACTGGATGATTGCTCTACAATCGAATATGTGTACGACTTTCTCCGTCTTAAATGAGCTGTAGACCTATGACAGATTCCAGGGAAGACACTAACTGAATGTGATTATGTTTGAACGGTCATGGTGAGTGGGAGCAGGTGTTACTGATTCAAAGTCCAGCAGGAGAAGGATTAAGACACCAGGACAAGATCCAGTTCTTTACTGGTTATACCAACGTTCTCCTTTGAGGTGTGAGTGCTGTAAGAGTTTGAACCCGTAGCAAACTGCACGCACTACTCTGCAGGAATGATCCCTGCCATTAATAATAATCAAGACTGTTACTAATATGATGGGGTATTTATTCTCCCAAGTGCCGGCAATTGCCTCCCATCAGAGGGGACTGACTATCATTGATTTGAAGTATGATAGCCATCAAATGATCGCGGATGGTTACGCTCACTCAAATTCCACGCTGTTGTGGAAATTCATTCTAAAAACACAAATATCAGCACATAAACATTTGTTTGTCATTGTTTTCAGTGATTTTAACCCTGCTTGACCTTTGGATTCAATTATCTTTCTGTTCAGCCTCTCACCTAGCTCACTGATTGTTCTGCCTCAGTTTCCATGGTGACATAAAGGTCTGAGAAGGACGGATGTTGAGGTGTGGCATTCTGTTCTGCCGTTTTCTTCTGCAGTTTCTCCCGTTTTTCACATATAATGAAGTAAAAATGACTAAAAAATGACTAAAGAGCATGACACCAAAGTTTGAAAACAAACAGCAGACAAAAGTAAAGAACAGAGTAAGAGGTATTTATTTTCTAGTGACACAACCCAGTAAATGCAATCACAAAGTAAGGTTCAGTTCTGACTTAAAGGCAAACATGAACTTAAGGAGCAGATTTAAACTTTCCTGAAACACGAAACAAAAAGATGAAGATTTTAACAGTTTTAAGACTCAAGATCAGTCCAGGTCATTTTTTTTAGAGTGGAGGAAGAGGTGGGCTGTAGACACTTACTGGCCACTTCATTGGGTCCATCTGGCTAGTACCGGGTTGGACTCCCTTTTGGCTTCAGAACTGCCTCAATCCTTAGTGCATAGATTCAACAAGGTACTGGAAACAATCCTCAGAGAGTTTGGCCCACATGATACATCAGCCATAAACTTCTCCATGTAAGTGGGGCAGATTAACTCCAAGAATATTTCACTTGGTCATACAAGCACCAAAATTGGCACCAATGACGTTCAGGACATATGTGTGAAGAAGAGTACATTCTCCAGCAACAAATCCAACGTGGCTGCCATTTTTCAAGATGGCCGACTTGTCAATCCTAGTAAATGCTTTTATTGACATAAAACTTCAACCTACACAGTTTTATAAATCATCTCTACATTAGCATGAATGTAGTCTTATGTAGCACACCCAGTTTTCAAAAGTTAAATTGGTCAACCCTCTCACCCACTGCTCGGCCATGCCAGCAGTTGACAAAGTGCTGCTGCCCCGGTGAATGTCGGGGATCATGCAAATGCTGCCACAACACCTGAGATGCACACAACTCTGCAGCTGAAACTGCATGAAGTAAAAGAAAGAATCGGCATGCACAAAAGAAGGCCACATTCTATTCTGATCTGATACATATATGACAACTTTGCTGTGACAGTCTTTTTGGATCAAATTCTCCCTGTACTACCATAGCCTTTTGTTATGTACATTTTTTTAATGCTGTATTCAATTCCTTGCATCCAAAGCCATATGTTTTGATAAGTAGATCATCAGAATAGCATCATACTATATGAGAATTTAGACTAAATACTGTGGAAATAGGTATCCAAGAGGCGGCCATCTTGAAAATTGGCCACCATTTTGTTTTTGAAGTTTGTACTTTTTGGAAAAAGTCGGTTCTGTTGCACATATGTGTGAAAATTGGTGCTTGCATCACCAAGTGAAAGATTATTTCAGCAGTCTGCCCAACTATATTGACTTTTGATTGAGTTATATTGGACAGATATCCGGATAGAGAACAAACTCCGAGATATTTAAAATCAAAGTTGTTTTTTTAACATATAATGACATAAGAGTAAAGAAATTTGAACATTTACTTTTTTCTAACTTTTATCATTTTGACAAGATTACATTTTTTTAACCTTCCTTGAAGGTCCAAAGTGCTTCACAGTAAAAGCCCCATTTACCCAACGCTGTTGAACACTGGCGCCAACCTATGACCACCAGAGGAAATGTGAGGTTCACTGTCTCCCCCAAGGACACTTTGACAGATGGACGGACAAGGCGGGAATCCAAGCTGTGGTCTTCCGATCGGAGGTTGACTAGCTTGGGCATAGGCAAGCTAGGGCGCCATCTGGTGGAGGTGCGCCAAATTGCAATGATTTTTTTTTTCTTTTCAGTTTCATACACTGCAAAAATCATGCTTCTCCTGGGGCGCCATGCAACCAGGGGCTGGGACTGGGTTGACCACTCTACCTCTGCATCACAACGGCCCCAATGATATCCAGCTTATAATTAGATAAGCTCAATATCTTTATTCAACAATGAGCTGGATGTTTTTCTGCAAGTGCAGGTTTTTTATTAATATTAATAGGGAACGGATCATGTGATGAGTCAGTGGGGAAGATGAATTATGATCCATGAGTCAGTGAAGAGAATGGTGAGTATTTATTTGTTTATTACCCGCTCATCACTACAGCCAACAACACGTACACAACCACATGCGGTTATATATTTTTGGTCTTAACTTGGGTTAATTAGCCTTGGTTATAACTTAAATAAATTTAAATGCGAGATTGTGTTTTTCATTTCATTGAAAGAGATTTCTTTTTATTTAAAGGTGTTTTAACGATACATTTTTTGGTAAATTTAGGTTACATAAAATGTTAATTATTTCTGCTTTTCTTGAGGAATTTTCCAACAGTTTTTTTATTTCATTATTTTATCAGCTGTGTTTATCAGAACAGAAAGCTAAAGAAGCCAGTCGGCTTTGATATCGGCAGTTTGACTGGTGGGGCAGGGGGAGGGATCGGTGACTCATGAGGATTGGGTATGGGGGGGTGACATATGGTGGTGGGATGACTTCCTCAGCTGGATGTATTTGACCAGCAGCTCTCCTCCTGAGAGTAGTCCCAGGGTGAGTGCCTGTGTGTAGCTTGTGTGCTCATGCAAAATGCCCCCATCTGTGACCTGCCCTTCTGATGGAGGGGCAAATAAAGGTTACATTGGACCAGTCCTGCAGACTGACTGAAGCACCCTCGTCATCGTCACTCGAGCTCACGCTGCCAGACTTTCAGAAATAGTCTTCATGCTGCAGCCGACAGAGTAACTCTTCGTATTTGTCACTGGAGTTTTGCATTGTTGTGTCGTCAGGATATTTTTGAGGCACACAACAATCTGCAGACCAGATGGATGAGCAGCGTTCTTCTCTCTGTGCTCCTGTTACCAGCGTATGGGGGTGGAGGGGTGGATGTCCACATGCTCATGTGTCGTTGTGCCCGCATCTGACATGTTTGTGTTCGGGGTGTTATGATTAATCAATGAATCGTGATCGATGAATCGATTAATCCAACCAGATGGATCAGTCTGACGCAAACTTTAATCAAATTGACATTAAAAAAATAGTTTTAAAGATAAATTGACAGTTGAATCAATGATGGAAAAAACATTTACATTGAGACATGGTAGGTTTATTTTTATTAAAACGTACAAAAAACTAATGTCCATCACTGCAGACAACACACATTTACAGTCCATTAGTACAAACTAAAATGTCAACAGATTTGAAATAAATTCTTGTTTAGTTGTTTGATTTTACACATAATTATTTTTATTTTTTAAGAAAAAGGATTCTGGAAAACTTCAAATTCAATGTTCAGTATCAGGTATTTATCTGTGTCACACTGGTTTAAGTTTTTGGATAACGATGTCCCAAATTGACTTTAGGGCAGAGAATCGGAATGTTCACAATGGACCAAATTGTTTAGAAGAACAGTTACAGTTACACCCCTAGTTTGTGTACATCACATGATCCGGCCCTTCAGATCATTCTCTTTTATTGTTATTAATGACCCGATGTTATCTTGCGCTTATTTCTAACTTGTATAAATATGACAAAATATATTTTTATAGGGAGTAAAATATTAAAAGGTATTTAAGGTTTAAATTGACATATTCCTGCTTTTTATTATCCATAATTATGTTAAAAGGGCATGGTTTTAAAGTTTTGAAAATTATCATTCTGCCAGTTTTTTGGACTATTCTGGCATTTATTACGATTTTTTAGGCTATTTTGGAGTTTAGCTGTTTTTTCAGCTACATGCTAGCTGTTTGGGCTAACCTAAGTTTAAAAAGAAGTTTTAAGTTTTTGGGCTAATTTGACATTTAGATAATATTTTACTTAATAATACTTAAGCGTTTTCAGCTATCGGCTTTAGCATTTTTAACTATGAATTTCAGCATCTTCAGCAGCCAAATTCAGCTTACAGCATTCAGACTAGCATTATCTCAGGTAATGTTATATATCTAGTTCATTATTATGTTAAAAAAGTTATGGCTTTAAAGTTTTAAAAATGTAGTTTTAGAGTGTTCAATAAATGTTTATCCTGCTCGGCCCGTGACCTAAGGTGTGTTCTGGGTTTTGGCCCCTTTTTTGGTTCAGTTTGACACTCCTGGTGTACATTATGTTTTTATGGATCTTTTTTTCCCCTCACTTTTCAATGAAACCACATGTTTAGTTAATTTACAACTGTATCACCCTTACCAAGCTTTCAGAGCTTGGAGTCAGATCTGATGCCTCCACCTGCATTTCTCTGTGTCTAAGCTAAGGTTCCACTGTCTTCTCAGCCACTGTGAATACATGGTGAACACATGACATAAATTCAAGATCTCAACCACTCTCAATTACTCTTTAAGTCCAAAATCAGTTTTAAATCTGTTTCTTTACTAGAAATCTACTGTTCAATTCCATATGTCAGCACACGGCGTTGCTTTGAATTTTTTTCAGTGGGTTAGACCCACAGAAAAAAAGCTGTATACAAATTCGTCCCAAAAGTTTTTTTTTTTTCCTATTTAAGACCAAAAATCTTTCTCTGACTAATGTCTGTGTTCTTTTGCCCTCATTATTAATATTTTTCTTTTGTTAGACAGTGTCTGATATGTCTGTTTCTTTGCCACTCTGCCCTGAAGCCCAACATCCTAAAGTCTTCACTGTAGATATTGACGCTGGTGTTTTCCTGGTACTTTTAATGAAGCATCCAGTTGTTCTTGTCTTGTTGCTCAGTTGTGCAGTGGGGCCTCCCCGTTCTTTTTCTACTCTGATCAGAGCCTGTTTGTGCTGCTCTCTAAAGAGAGTTCTACACACAGTTGTAGGAACCCAACAGTTTTTTTTGCCATTTCTTTCATGCAATAGCCTTCTTTACTAAAAACAACAGGCTGTCAAGTTTCACATAAAAGTTCTCTTTTTCTGGCTGTTGAATTCACCCCACAAATATGAGCCTCAAAGAAAGGTCAGTTTCATAGCTTCTCTAACCCGCCAAATTGTTTTTAACTGTGAAAACATCCCTACATAAAGGTTTGCTGATCCAACACATTCTCAGTCCCAACTCGTCATATATTGATGTTTGGTTAAGGACCGCCTCCGCATCAAAAATGGACGTTTTGGGTGATCCTAACTCTTCATTTTTGATGTACTGGCTGTTCCTATTAAATCCCCAACCTCCAGGCAGTAAATGGAAACGGGTCCAGTAATGGGACAAGGAGCACACTGGTACCCTAACCCAGTAGAAGTACCCTTACCTGGTATCGGTTCACACCCGGTACTGTGTCTGGTACTGGTCTGGGTCTGGTACCGGTGTAGGGTTAGAGTATCAAGTTTAGTGTACTGTCTTCTAGATCCGTCTCGAGGACCATTCCTGGTACCACATTCGGTGCCGGGTTAGGATTAGGGTACTGGTTGGGGACACCCAGAATGTCAAAAAGTGGCGCGGAGGAGTCCTAAAGTCTAGAACACTCTCACTACAAAGACTTACATCATCCATTTTTCTGGGTAATTTTTACTTGATATGATGAACCCAATGAAAAGTATTCCTTGTTAAAAATAGATCAAAATATGACAGAACATGATAAATTAGAGTAGCTTTGATTTTCAACTGTGGTTTATGCAACAAAATGGAAAATAAAAACAAAGGAGGATCCTAATAATATCCTTAAAAATGACTGAAAAATTAGGAACTTGAGAAGAAAAATTCATAGAAAAGAAAATTATGATACTGGAGGCTTGGCCTTGGACATGTGAGACTTTCTCCAGCGACCCATGACCCTCAAAAAATGCAACATATTGAAAATCATGTAGGTACTTTAGCTCAGCATTAGCGCTCTAGGGTCAACCAAACTTCAATATGTGACGACTTAGGGATGAGAATGTGTTGTCTAATCATGTGTTGGCCTTCTGACACAATGGCCATCACATGACACCATTAGAACACTGTAGTGAAAGTTGTTGGAAATGGGCCTATGTAGATAATCACCAAAAAGCAAACATTTGCAGCTGGAATAGTCATTTTTAGATCACTTACCACGTAAATAATGTATAGAGTGTATTTACTGTTATCTTAACAGTATCTATATTGTACAGCTTTAATAAATAAATAGATCAGCCATCTAAGACAAAAAAAAAGTTTTTAACTGACCCAGATGATCAAATGATCAAACACTGTAGTCATAAAAGCAGACAAACTTTTGCAGAAAATCCTCAGTGGTTGATTGATTAACTAAATCTGTTCCAGTTCCCTTTATTTCCAAAAAACAAACAAGCAAAAAAAAAAACTTTAGTCTAGTAATTCACACGTGTACATATGTCTAACATGGATAGGTTCTAATTATCTTTTGTTTGACTCCATTCATCATGGTGTGATGTGGAAACAGAAATATCTCCATCCACACTAAAAACACGGAGAACTTGTTTACTTGAGAGAAGAACTGACTGGCTGTGATGTTCCACCTGACACTTCAGGAAGTGATGGGGTGAGAGCTGCCACAGCAGGCTACTGTGTGACCAAAGCTTCAACCGTTCAGATGAACGCTCAGTATGATGAAATATAGACAGACACCCCCTTACCTCGCTGAGCAGATCGGTACCACAGCGGGATAGACTGATGTCCAATGCATCCTGGGGAAGCGACTGAGTTCAAGTATGTACATGTGTTCCAGACTGGCAGCCGTTAGCAACCTGCAGAGAAATGATGGAAAGAAGAGAGAAATGTGCATAGGCCACACTGTGAATATTAATATATATATAGAGATTATATATATATATTATATATAGATAATATAGATTATATTTATTGACGTACCTTGCGGAGCAGCAGGATCAGTCATCCACAGCTGGTATTAAAACACTTTTTTCCTTACTTATACCATGGTTATTTACAAGATAAATACTTTTACGGTTGGTTTTTAGTACTTTTTTTTTCAGGTGTGCAGGTCTGTTTCTTTTGGCTGTGTGTCAGTATCTCTGTTTTCTTGGATTAATTGCAGACATAAAGTCTTGAGGGTTCTGCTGATCTTACTGTTGATTAGTTTTTGTGTGCAAATGACACTTTTGGGATATCTGATTTAACACTTGATAAATTTAAACATTTCAAACAATAACAATAAAGGAAATGTTTCTGTCCGGTCCGTTTTTGTTCAATAGCTCCATATTGTCATCAAATTCACCTTGTACAGCAATTCGTTAATTAATAATTAATACACATTTATTTGATCACAATACAAAAGTGTGATTGTGATTTATTTTTTAATCAATTGACAGCCTTAATTAAAACAAAATTGCCAAATATACAGTTTTGTGTATAAACTTCATTTGGCAAATACTATAACTAACAAATAAAATTAATTGTGATTAATCGCGTTTATTTTTTTTATAGGGTTGTAACTAGATAGTTATTTTTTTTAATATATATATATATATTGGTTTCTGAATCGCAGACGGAATTAATCACAAACTGGCCACTGAGTTGTGGGAGGGACTGTTGGTGCAGAATGAAGCCTTCACTGATATCCCATCATTCCTTTGTTCACACTCTTTGATCCCATTAGATTACTGCCCTCCCACAATCCCAAGCTAACCTTAAAAACTAACATGATAAAACAAAAAGAGCGAGCAATTCTGGAGCTGTACCACAGCTTTACTGTTTTGAGCAAGATCCAAACTCAGATTAGGAAAATGAAGACAATGATGCATCGACATGTCTGACAGTGGATGCCTCCAGTGGAGAGGAGCAGGGATTGGCTCGCCAAGTGAATTTTGCATGTAACAGCCACATGCTTTTTCGTGTGTTCTGACTTGTCACAGTTTGATTATATACTGAGAAACATAGTGTCAATAATTTATATATATATACAGTATATATGTAATATATAGGTTTGGCATTATTTTTTCAAGAGCACCTTCAACCTAAATCAAAATAGATCATAACAATGTTAATAAAATAGAAATGTGGAGACGCCTGATGAAAACAAAACCCTATTGGTGTATTCATGTAACATCGAGTCCATTTCAATAATCAAAGTTATATCCATCTCCTAAAATGTAACTCAATGCAGCACTGACTGTGTGGTGTCATGGGAATGTGGATGTGCTCAAGTCTCCTGGAATAAACCTCACTTTCAATCTTCCATTACAGTTGAGGACAATGAAATTGATTTTCTCTGCGTCTGAAAATGTATGAACCAGAACTGGAAGTAATCTAGAATTGAATTATAGACGTCTGTTGGATATAGTTGCCACTAGCAGCTACACAATTGTATAGCTACACATCCGCACTTACACATCAAATGACAGGCTGGTGTTTCAGTGGACTCAGAGAAGACGGAGATGATGCAAAGAGAAGGACTCTGTGGGTTTGTGTGCAACAACAACACTGTTTGTGTGCTAAGATCAATAATCCAGAGAGAGAGGATCATCTCTAAGTCCGATGACTCACCAGCATTTACAAAAACAAAAGAAAATAAGATCGAAAAGCAAGATGGACAGTCAAAAATCTAAGAAGCACAAAGTAAATGAAAATCAAATGATTTTCATCTATTTTATTAAAGGTGAACTCGTGTTTGTTAGATTTCTTAATAATATGAGTTTGAGGAGAATGTAACTATTTGAAAAAAAGTAAATTAAATTCAAAAATGTTACCTCCACCATGGGTGAAGCCCTCACATACTGATCTCAGGGGAGGCCCACAGAGCTGAAATGTGGCCTTGAGACCACCAGCAGACCTTCACCTGAGGTCCTAAGGGCTCATTAAAAAGTAAATCTGATCAAAATGAAGGTCAAATTCCATTTTGGCTTTTATAAACTAATAAAAAACCAGAAAATTGGTCCTAAAGCTGACTGGGAGCCAGTGCAAAGGTTTCAAAATTGGAGTGATGTGTTCCTTCTTTCTGGTCCTGGTTAAAATAGGTGCAGCCGAGTGTTGAACTAGCTGCAGCCGATCGACAGTGTTTTTGTAATGGGAGAAAGAAGGGCATTACAATTATCTATTCTAGATGTTATAAAAACATGTATTAATTACAGCTGGGAATAGAAAAAAATATTAATCGCAAACCTGAAAAAATAAAATTGCGATTACATTTTTGTAGTTACAGTATTTGCCGACCACTTTTTATCTGCAAGTATTCCCAATATGAAATCACACAAAACACTGAACATTTAGAACGTTAATTTTAAATTATGCTGTCAATCGATAAAAACAACCAAATCAGATTATTCACACTTTTAGATTCTGATTAATCACAACTATTGCAATGTTTTACGGGGTAAATTTCAGGCCAGAGAGAAATTTTTCCTTCATTTTTCTTGTCTGAAATGTTTTAATGTACCAAGTCTTAACCCAAAAGTGTCATTGAGCACACAAAACTGACTTGAAGTCATAAGAAACGAACCTGCACACCTGAAAAAAAAGCATTAAGAGGTGTATTTTCTCTTTGAACTTATACTTTATTTAACCTAATAAATCTCTTTCCTTTCCCACTGCAGTCGAGGCTCAGCAACGTGTTTTTGTGTTACCATGACAACATGCCGGACCATGGATCAAACAGTCCGCTTTTTGTGAAATAGTGATCTAAACCGAGAAAAATAGCAAGAATAAAGTACAGAAAACCGATTGAATATTTATTTATGTATGTTAAATAAATATGGTATAAGTATATGGTATAAGTGGAATACTACCTCGCATGTTTTGACGCATGCGGTGGAAGCCTGAACCGGCGAGACAAAGCGAAGGACTGTTTCTACCTGAGGTGCAATTAATTTGCATTAATAAATATTCACTAGAGCTGGGCGATACGGCCAAAAATCGAATGTCCAATTTTTCGTCATTCCAAATTAGATTTTCTTTTACAAAGGTTGCAAATGACAGAATATTTTTAATAAAAACTATTTTATTTTAGCATGTCTTTTGGAAATTATCTCGATGACAAAGTGCTCTAAAAATGTTTGTAGAACAATGCAGCAATTCTGATGACAACAGCCTTCAAACTGATTTTACTGAGTGTGGTTTGATGCTCGAGGTCTGAAGTCAAAACCCCAGTGACCAAATCTAACTGTGACTCAACAGCCAAGTTGGCCAGTGGATAAAAAAATCTAAACATATTTTTACTGGACAAATTATTACATTATTTTTACTAAGAAATTTACATTGGTGTTATTTTATGTTGAAACATAAAAACATCAGATACATTTTTTTTTTATTTTCTTAAACTGTAATCAGTCTTTGCTCTCTGGTTTCTTGTGAATATGTCTATGGAGAGTTTTATTTTCCATCACAAATCAGTTTCTTTTCTTTAGCACAGCTAAAAAGTCGCTCTGTACCCCAACGAGGAGAGCTGTCAGTCAGTCACCTGTAGTCTGAACCAAATGAGGAGCAGGATAAGTCTTTTTAGAATCTTTAAAAAAAACGGAGTAGCATAACATGAATTCATAAACAGTATGAACGTGTCTTTATTGTCTTCTAACTGTAAACTCACAACATGCAGAGAAAACAAGGACAGATTTAGCAAAGGGGGCAGACTGACAGAAAATGCTCTATTTTCTTCATTCTGTCTCCAGATGATTCATTTTTACCTGAAATCATAACAAAAAGAGCTTAAAAACATTTCAATGTTTAGAATTGTTGCCATTATATCACTGACAGTAATGTTGCAGCTCTCTCAAGAGGGGGACTTTTTTTTTAGCTCAACATCGACTCAGTACCGTCACAGAGAGTCTAATAAAGTTAATACAAAGTGGATTTATGCCTGTTAATATATTTATAAAATACAGCTTTTAAAAAATGGTGAAAAGATTGTCTGACTTTGTCTTGATTGAGCTCTAAAAAGTTCTCTCCCATTCACGTTTCAACATATAAAATACAACTTAGAAGGTCATTAATGAGCCACGTATAACTGGGTGTCATCAGCATAACTGTGAAAGTTGGTGCAATGTATCTTGATGATCTCACCCATTGGAAGAATGTACTGGTGAAAAAGTAAGGGACCAAAGATGGAGCCTTGTGGCACACCGCATGTCAGTCTGTGCCTCCCACATGACGATTCATTTACATTGACAATACAATTTCTCTCTGTGAGGTATATTCAAACCAGTTGTTCCAATAATTCCATCCATGTCATGCACTCTGTTTAAACGAAAAGAATGGTCAAAAATGGATTATTGGTGTAAAGATCTGCAATAAAGTTATTACACAGCCTTTGACAGCATGAAAAGACAGACATGTTTAGTTAGACTCATTAAAGGTCTAATGCTCCCTATTGTTCAGTCACTGACTGATCCATCAGTCTCTGTATGTGGAAAAATTAGCATATATACCCAGTACTGCAGACTGAAATGTAATCAGAAGGTCAAGAGGATGGTCCATAAATCATACAAGAAGTCCAATTGCTGATGTGTGCAGTGACCCTTAGCCCATAATAATGTCTGTTCCTGTTCATCCTTTTGGTCCATCTACCTCCCTGATGAAACATCCATTCTTCCCAGGTTTAGATCAAGCTGAGAGATCCAGTTCAGAGGGACGACCACTCTACAGTCTTCCTTACACCTCGTGTTGTCACCACCCTCAGAGAATCAGGGGTTGCCGGTAACCCACGTCTGTATTGTGACACCTCATTAGTCATTCACTCGCTGCCCAGTAACCATGTTGGATCGTCATGGCAACAGCAAGAAGGAAAGCTCATCTTGATGTTGAGAAAATTACACCTAAGCACCAAACCCCAGGGTGTAATGTGTGTCTGTGCGTGTTGGACTGGGTCTTTGTGGCATATGGCGTTCACTGCATGGGGAGGCTGCAGGCTGAGATGAGAAGAGAGTCCCGCTCACGCTGGGCAATGCTCAGACTCCCTCACAGCAATGGAGGTTTCCCAAATTATGGTTCTGGCGGGGGACGGCGGAAAGCCTTGAAAAAAGACCAATCATCTAAAGCCTGATGGGAAAATCAAGACTTATTTATATCATAACCCACTTTTGTGATAAGTTCCTCACTCTCTATAGCTGGTCTAATTTAATATGAGATATTTATGATACGAAGAGACTTTGACATCAGCATCTCCCTTTGTGACTCAGTTTCCCAGAAGCCCTTTTTCATTAGCAGCACAATCAGGGATATTATCAAGATTCTATCTAACAAATCAAACATGATGCTAGTTTCTTATTAATTTGTTGTACTCGTTTAAAAAAGGGGAAAAAAAGGTTTCTGCCAATGTCACCAATTCAAAGTCACAGTCAAAGTAAATCAGTTGTTTCCAGAACAACGTTTGCCCTCAAACGTGACATTTAATTCTGGATGCCTATGTTAGCATACATAAAATAATATACCAGCAATTCCTATTAAAGAAGCACGTGCTTCAACCCTTTAACTACCCAACCAAAATAAAAGAAAACAATAAGTTTTTCTGTTGCTTTTTGCTTTGGGGTAATAATACATATAATCAATAATTTTAGTAATATGTTTTCTCTACCATTTGGTTAAGCAGGGAGTTAAAGGGTTAAACATGTCTGAATCAACAGAATATTTTTTTACTCTTCATAACTTTTTATTTTTTTGACTAAGAATAAATTTGAATAATTACTAATGGCCAGGTTTTAAACAGTTCTACAATGTATCATACATCTATTTTAATCGCAATTCTCAGCACTAAACTGTCAAGAAAACACTGGGAGAACTTAACCGTAACCGTGTTACTGATGCTTTGTCGGAGCTTTGAGATTTCAGAAACTACACGGTAAAAAGACTAATTATTTTACATTTATGCTGAAAAAGTGAAACGTTGGATCAATTAAAAAAAAGATCTTTGTTAGATTTTAAAAAATATGTTTTTATCAAATTAAAATTTTGAGCTGTGTAAACCATAAACTAAAAATTTGTATCTAATGAAAACAAATTTTAAATGTAACAAACCACAGAACTTTTGTTAATTGATCCAATGTTTCACTTTTTTCAGCGTAATTTTAAAATAATTCGTCTTCATCAAATTACAGATTAGAGTTGATTGTTTACTCAAATGAAATCTAATCTGATAAAAAAACTATTTTTTATTGTAACCATTTACAGAGTTTTTGTTAATTGATCCAGTGTTTCATTTTTTACAGTGTGCGCCATTCTTATCTAACCCTACAAGTCGTGTATTATTTTACCTTCACTCTGAACCAGAATCTAAACTGCTGCATTTCCTCTCAGCCAATCACATTTCTGTCTTCTGCATGTCTGCATTTCAAACATTTTTACCACCCCTCTTCCACCCTGGAGCGATACTTTGACATATTCTGGCCGTCAACAACATCAGGGTCAAGGATCTAGGGTTTATTCACCTGTAAACTCATTCCACACATAACTGACATTGGTGCATGATGTCACTGACCCAGGTTCTAACCTTCCAAAGATTTATGAACCTTTTTGAATTGTCAGATCTTTCTGCAACACAAACATTACTCATATTCTTAAGATCTCTCCTTGTTGAGCTCATTTTGACTTATGCGCAATTTTATTGATATTTAGGAATGGTAACATTGTTCTGTCCATGAGGGGTGGGGATGTTAAGCTTCGGAGGTCATCATGACCCGGACTATTTTAAGCTGACATTATTCAGGTATATCTTTCAAAAATCACGGTTATATATTCTGTGGTAATTTTACTTCTCTAGGTGGGTGGAGAGCTCCTACTGAAGGTGGAAGAGTTTAAATATTCTGAGTTCCTGTTCATAATTGAGGGAGGATCAGATCAGCGTCTCCTCTCACATGGTCTCTGTATTGGTCCACATGTGCCATAAACAGATGGCAAAGTCCTTAGCTGCAGTTAAGGACTTTGAAGAACTAACATCCTGCTTGTTTTCCAGTTATCTTTGAATGAACACCACTGGTAATCCACAACAAGGAGGGCTGGAATAGCTGTGAACCAAGCGAGAAGGCATATCTTAGGGTTTAGGACAGATATGGATAGTCCCGGTCTACAATAACAAGCACCAAGTAAAAGATAAGTAAAATAAGTTCGCTTTAAGATACCAAAGATTAAGCACAGAGATATTCACTCCCCAAAATGCAGAAGGACACAAAAACAGTCTGAGTTTTTCCTCTGTCTGTCTTCTGTTTGTTAGTTCCCCATTGGGTTGACAGTTGAGGAAATCAATATTCATTTACAAGTCTGTTAAACCTGTCGCACACGTACACAAAACACACAATCTGTCTAAGACGTAGATGTGATTCAGACAGAGAGGAAAAGGTATTGATTACCCAGTGTTTTCTTGTCTCTGTGGGAGCCTCTCTAACCAGAATACTGCAGTCTGTTGATAATGTCAGCTGATAATGTCTCTGACCTCGTTATACTATAGAGGTTATACACATCAGAAAAAACCTCTTATACTACATTTTTTTACCTGATATCCATCATTTCCTTTCGATATTTTTTCTTCATTAATAATAACAAAAAAACAATAAGTTAAACAAAGACTCCATAAAATACATGTGAAAACATGTAGCATTTCAAAAATGAATAGGTACTGTTGATCAGAGTGAGGGTACAGCTGTCATAATTGTTCAGCTATTTCCTCCCCACTTGAAGGCGAAAGCTACCTCGGAGGTCAAACCTTTTTCTCAAAGATTAACTTTTGTTTTCTTGGTGTTCTGGGAAATAGCAAAACAACTTAATACCTACATATCTGTGTACAGCTGTTGCTTTCTCTGGAACCTGACAGACTTTTCTTTCCTTGCCTATCCCTTGTTTTTATTCAGGTGGCAGTAACTCGGAAAAACCTTAATTTCAGCCCCTTTACTATCTGGATTCGTCCCCACCACTCTCCCTAACCTGAAATGTCTTCTTACAGCATTTAGTTACTTGACCACACAATGTCCACAACAGCTACATCTCTTTGTGCAGCGTGCCATTTGCTTTACATGAACAGGTGGGGACCGGGAAGTTGGCTCCATTCGCTCCAGAATTTTTCCACTTCAGTCTGTGTGGCATTGAAGGGATAACTGTCAAAGTCAAAAGTATTGGGATCTCTTTCTTGAGATGTTCATCCAAGCAAGAGGGTGTTTGGTGAAGTATAGTGGATATAATCCTCATGGCTTTGTGTCCTGGTATCAAGTGGTCTCTCATTTGCAAGGATGGGAGCCAAAGACAGAACTGTCTGAAATGCACTGTAAGTCAATGAAGATTCTTCTTCTATGGTTTGGAGTGCTCTTTTTATCCTATGCACAGCAGCCTCAGCAGCTCCATTCCTGTGTGGAGTCAGATGGATGACAATTCCAAACTCACTCTGTTTCCTTCCTGTCTGAAAGGTCTTTCCTTTGTCCAGGTAGTCGAGAAATGTGTACATTTCCTCCAATATAGGTTGTGCTCTGACAAAGTTTGTGCTTGGGTCTGACAAGATTTTCCAAGGATGTCTCTGAGAAGCTACTAGTAATCCTTCTGACAGGTCATATGTAATTTTGGTATGAAGGGCTGTACAACAAGACAGAATATCCCAGTTTTCCTATGCCACTCGTCTCGTCACATGGTCAGACATGGTCAGCAGAACCAGAATGGGGATTCTCAAAAATAAGACTGAGTATAAGCAGATTATTTTTCAATAGAAGGATTTTGGCTTTTTGGGACCACTGGGTACTTCCTGTTTAAAATGTGAAGCCCATGTGTTCTTTATGTTTCAATAATTTCCTCAAGATCTCCTTTGCCATTTTTTTTTTTTTGTTGCTTGTATGAGAAACGTTCTGATTGGAGAGGTTCTGGGTGAATTTCTCAGGTCTTCAAATACTTGAGCAATAGCTTACAAATAAATAATTTTTAAACATCATACAATGCAATTTTCAGACTTATTTTTTAGATTATGTCTCTCACAGTGGAAATGCACCTGAAAGGAAAATGTCAGACCTCTTCATGATTTCTAAATGAGAGAACTTGCAAAATCACAGGGTGTTCTAACGCTGCATTCACACCGAATGCGTCAAATTAGAGTCTGCTGCCTCTCTCTTCAAATTTACTGCTCAACGCCTTGAGGCGCGCACCGCAGAGCAACTGCTGAAGTTGTTCTGGAATTCATTCGTTGACACAACATGGATGATGTTGAGCAAGTAGTTTATATGTTTTGGAGAACTGTCTTAATGAAAATACGATCATGAGCCCATAAAGTGATCCCATGTGCTACAACGGCGGCTCTCCGGGGTGTTGGGCTGCTAACCGCTGGCGGGAGGGCAGGGCGTGCTCCGGACCCGCAACCGGGACAGTAGACCTCGTTAGATCTGCCAGGCACCTGGACAGCAGCGATCGCTATCAGCTCTGCCCGAGCCTGGAGAGTGGAGATAACTAGTTCGCTAAGCTATACGCCTGGCGGCTAGCTAGCGTAGCCGTCCATCCAGCTCAATGAGCTCTGTGTCAGGGTGACAATCTATCCAGTGTGTATCCCGCCTTCGCCCAACAGTAACTAGGACAGTTTTTCTCTGGAAATTTATGACCAAAATCCCGGCATCGAGCCGGCATCTTGAACGTTTATTTCTACACTCTGATCTAGTCGCCAAAAACATTGTACCCAAAGGGAAGTTCCTGATTGGTTGACTAACCGCATCAACCTGCGCCGCAATAGATCGCGTCTTTACATTGAATTAACCTTGAAAGTTGACGCCTCTGCCACGTTCGGTGTGCCTCACTGTTTTTGTATGGTTCAAGACACTGATTTCTACATAGAGGTATGGCCTACTGGGCTGCACAGTGGAGCAGTGATTAGCGCTCTTGCCTCACAGCAAGAAGGCCCCGGTTCAATTCCCGGCTGGGGAATTTGGAACAGAAACACCTACTGGGACCATTCTGTGTGGAGTTTGCATGTTCTCCCCGTGCATGCGTGGGTTTTCACCGGGGACTCCGGCTTCCTCCCACCGTCCAAAAACATGCTTCATAGGTTCATTGGTGACTCTAAATTGTCCCTAGGTGTGGATGTGTGAGTGAATGGGTGTGTGGTTGAGGCCCTGTGACAGACTGGCGACCTGTCCAGGGTGTACCCCGCCTTCACCCGTCAGTAGCCGGGATAGACTCCGGCACCGCCGTGACCCCGAAACGGACAAAGCGGTCAGGAAAATGGATGGATGGTATGGCCTACTACTAATGATCATGGTCTTCCTTTCATTCCTGGTCCCAGACAAGGATTCTCTTAGTTGCATTCAGATTTTATTCTTAGGTGTATTCAGACTAAAAAAATGATCTAGATTAAAGAAGAAAACAAACTGTGGTTCACTTTAAGTGAACCAAACATGTCCAGTCTGAATACACCCTCAGTTTTATTTTCTCTCCTTTTTGGTTTCTCAGTGGTTTATTTTGGCCCTCATAATCTGAGTTTCTTCCTTGACAGGAATTTGAGCCTCAGTGTGTCTTATAATCAGCCCTTCTCCTGTGCTGGAGCTCATTTCCTTTTCCTAAAGCAAACTGTTGCCATGGTCACACATACAGAAGGTACAGGTACAGCATGTGCATGTGCCCATGCACGTGTGGGCTAGAATTCAGAAGACCTTCAACAACAGATCAGAAAAGCCACGACTGTTGTCCAATACAAGGAATCATTCCCTTACATGTGGATTTAATTAGTTACGGTCCCACAAACCCAACACACCAACCCAACACAACGGCTCTTTTATTTTTTTTAAAGAGGAATGTATTATTTAATTTCATAAAATTACATTTAAAACAGAACAATGAATGTAGTTGAATTTTACTGTAAGGAGACAAAGGCTGAAGCATCCCCATAGCTACCCAAATCACTCAGACTCAGAACAAACCATCGATAAAAAACACTGAGTGGCTTTTTCACCTTGTGGACAAAGAAAAGATTGGTCTGTGATTAAGCAGCAATTTACACAGGACCTGAGATGGCCAAAGAACTGGAAAGCCCATTCATCAACAATCTACTTCTCCTTTTCCCATAACTGTCCCTGCGATGGAACAATCAATTTCACAGCTGGAAGCTGCCAGAATGACCTGAGAAAAGTATGTCAAGCTGTTTCAAAACTGGATACATTTGTGACAGCTCTCCGTGATGGAAAACCACTTTTCAAGTTTCACCGCCCTTGCAAATTGTGTCAACTGGTGTTTAAATGTGGATGTGGAGAATCTTAAATGTTACTGTTTAACCTCTGGCCTAGAATATATTTACTACTCAAAAACATTTGCATGTACTTTTATGAATGTCACAGCTAAAAGCAGAAAAAGGGGGTCATTTATTTAACCGTTTTCCCATATTCTAAACAAGAGTTTTTCTACCATTTAACAATCTGAATAGGCTTTTGGCTACAGTCATTGACAAAATGATCACCTTTTGAAGCCCAGAGTCAACATTACAGCAGAAATTCAAAACATCATCACTAAAGAAGGCGGATTTTAATGGAAATAATATACCCCCAAAAAGTATGTATCATCAAAATATATCAGAACATGACAACACATGAATGAATGAATTAAATGGTTTATTTCAAGCAATCACTAATAATACATGAAATAAATAAAAACACATCACATTGAATTACATCTAGATCGCTTGAAAGGGAGTGGAAGGAAGCGAACTTATATAATCCCACCCCGACTCGACCATACCATTTTCTCTACATGAATGATCAAACTCCAGTTCAGGACTTAATATCAAATATTTATACTTTACAATAACAGGTTCAAGTTTTAAAGGATCATTAATAACATTGATGTAATCACATTTCAAAGCATCCATAGAAAATTCATTTATATTAATCAGTAACATAATCTAAATATTCTTATTTAAAAAGATTGAATTAATCAAAGAATTATTGTAATAATATGAAAAGTAATAAGTATGAATCCTCTTCATTTGTTAGTGTTCAACTCTCCTCGTTGCGGTAGTTGTTTTGCAGTAGCTTGACTTTAAAAGCCAAAGAGCTGAGAGCTGGAGACACATCTGACCCGGAACCGGAAGCAAATTTGGACAACCTTGAGCAGTGTTCTTTTATTTTAAACAATGTCGTGTCTTAAAAATGATACAAAAGCTAAACGAGGAGACCATATATCAATGCTCCGGAATTACTAAAAAAATTAAAAATTTGGGATAAAAAAAAGGTTCCTGGCACAAATAAAAACTAGAAAAGTTGCATTGGCTGCGATAATACTGGTATAAATACTTTTTGCTGAAAGTAGTTGCTAATAATGCTGAAGCTTTTTGCTGAAAATTGTGACACAATTTACTTTAATTGATGAAGGGTTTTGTTGAAAATGCAAAAGCTTTTTGCAAAATGTTAAATTTGCTAAAAAAAAAAAGATATTTTGATTAAGAACTATGAAAGAGTGCTGAAGTTGACCTAAATTTCTGAAAAAAATTGTAGGAAAATTGCTTAATAATTAAAATTTTTCAAAAATATATGGTGTGTTGCTTAGATATGAGCTAATTCAAAATCAGCCCAAAAACCTTAGCAGATGTCAAATTAGCCAAATAAGCTAGCACATTGCTTAAATACCAGCTAGACTCGAAAACAGCCTAAAATTCCTCAGTAAACTAAATTAGTCAAAAACATTAGCGTGTTGCTAAATATTATTTCAACTCCACTTTTTTATAAATTAATATAAAAGATGAAACCAGCCCATGAATATATTTAAAAGCTTGGTGCTAATCTACTTAAAATGTTGAAATTTGAAGACTTTCTCATTCGTTTCCTGTGGGGCATAAGTAGCTCAATATTTCAAAAACTATGATGTTTATGAACACAAAAAATACAAGGTTTTGGTTTTTGATCCGCCGATTCTTGGTATATTTGAAATTACCTGTTACAAGCTGGTCAGCGAGGACCCAGATGCAGTGAAAGAGGCTCATAACCCTCATCAGCGGAAAAAGACAAAGTCAAGGAAGCAAACTGAGCTGATAAACACTGAATACAGAAAGATCTCAGCTTAATTGGAGAGTAAGCTAAATGAACTAAGTGCAGACAGGGTGTACAGAATGGGCAATGCAGATTTTGTAATCAGGCTGAAACAACTGAACATATGGTGTTAGAATGTAGACAGTATAGTTTGAATTGGGGACATCTTCAAAAACAAGTTGAAAAATTGGAAATAAAATGGGAGTTGGATACAATTTTAGCAGATAAAAGTTGTGAATATTCTATTACATTTCTCAGAAGTTTAAGAATAATTAGTAGATTTTAGGTTAATGCATGCTTTCTTTGCTTGGGACAACAGGTACAGCTAAATAACCATCTTGGTCCACACTCCATTCCAGTAGGTGGTGGTAATGCAACTTTTAAGTTATTTGCCAACCAATAAAAGCTACTGAAGAAGAAGAAAACCATACCAACACTTGCAGAACATAACACTTCTGTGGTGAGAATGCTGTGTCCTTGGCGCATAATTTAAATTCTATATAGTTATATTATAGAGTCCCAGCACATAAAGGTCCGCAGGTTCCCACGTCTGTTTCAGGACAACAGATCAGTTGATGATCTGAATTGGCACCAGCAGATCAGTTCCTGTTAATTCAAGGGTGAATTGGCAGCCTGGGCTCTTCCTACTTCTCTTTATGCCCCAGTGGAGCTCACAGCTCCCATTGACCGAAGGATGAGACAGAGACGACGTGTTGGAGGACATGATCGATGACTTTGTGATTTATTATTTAGATGACATCATGTTTTTTTCATGGTCGAAGGCAGATCATGTTCAACATAGCTGACAGCATTTACAGAGACTCCTCCAAAACCAGTTGTTTGTGAAAGCAGAGGAATGTGAGTTTCACATGCCCTGCTGGGTCATTTTTGGGGATGGCTGTTGCAGCGGGCCGAGTCCATACGGACAGGTCAAAGGTGGCCGGTCTCAGAGAGCCGCACACACCTACAGCGTTTCTTAGGACTTCTACTGCAAGTTTCTACTGAGCTGTATGGTACGTAGAGTCTGGTACTTTGAGCATTTCCATTGTAAAATGGACCCATTAAACAGTACCGAACCTAGCTTTTGGGGGCCCCCATCGGTTGTAGGCCCACAGAAAAATGTAGCCATCCATTGCAAAAAGTGATGACGACATTAGAAAGCACCAATATAGCGCTCATTTAAGCTAACGTTTCCAACAGCAGTATTCATCTTAGCTGCCCTCAATCTTCTATGAAACACCATTAAATTCCTGCTATGCATTATGTACCAGTAGTAAAGTAAGAAGAAGACGAGCTGCTGGATGACCTCCATTGTTGTTGCTTTTCTAGTCGTTGCACTACAATGACACGCTAGTGGTCTACACCACGCATGTGCCGTGAAAACAAACCACTCAGTGAAAGTGAGGCTTAACTGAGTGGAAACCCTCACCAGAATTAACTGGACCGTACCGTACCTCTCCTTACCAGACCGGACCGCTCAGTGGAAACAAGGCTTAATTTCCTAATATCTATCAGTCAAGGACCACACACTTGTCAATTAAACATAGTGGGGCTGATTAATCACATTTTCTGCAAATTCTGCTACAAAGATTAGATTTAGGTATTCTCTATGAGATACTCATCAAATCTGCCTGACTGGGCATTTGACAATCCAAGGTGGCCACCAGAATGACCATTCAAATCCAAGTATTTCATTGAAATGCATCTATTTGGTCAGTTTGAGGGATTTGGCGTGCTGAATTGAATTTTTCTAGTTCTAGCACTCTAAATATAGAGATGCCCACTAAGCAGATCACCAGGAACACTAGTGGAAATCAGTGGCTGGATCTCGTTCTTTCGGTCACGATCCAGAGCTCATGACCATAGGTGAGTACTGGAATGAAGATCAACCGGTAAATTGAGAGCTTTGCCATCTGGCTCAGCTCTCTTTTCACCACAACGGCCGGTGCAGCAACCGGATAACGGCGGACGAAGCTCAAATCTGCCTGTCAATATCACGCTCCGATCTTCCCTCACTCATGAACAAGACCCCAAGACAGAAGCACTCCACTCACCTAGAGAGGGCAAACTACTTTTCTCCGATTGATAACCACGGCCTCGGACTGGCGTTAATGAGGCAAATATATAAGTTTTTGCTTGCAAGCAGAAGGTCTGTGATCCATTCACACCAACTAGAGGATTCCTCAAAGAACAATGCAAAGTGCACTGCCTATAGGCTGGAAACATCTGGGAACAGGTCATTGATCTCTGCAGAAACAGCCATCTATCAATTTATGATTATGGACAACATAGTTATAGATTAAAAATTAGGTAAATGTGATGAAAGTTGTCTTTAATTACTTAATCAGGATCAATGCAATAATTTGATTCCCCCAGTTTTGGGTTAATTTTCTCCAAAGTTGTCACTGTCCATTATGGTTAGGTCACTTTAGTAAGTTTGTCTGCAAGACACTTTTACAGCCATCTCTTTGTTTAGAAGCCGTTCTACCATGATCTCTTCTACAGAAAAGAATATTCCTCTTTTCTACCCCTTCGTTTAAATTAATTGAAATAAACAAAACATATGGCCTTAAAATTCTTAGGGCATTATATGTTTTAAGGCAGTCAAAAGGCCTCAGATAATGAAGATCTCACCCAAGGATGGAGAAATGCACAATTAACACTTCAATATCTGTTTTTTAATCTCTCAGTCAGGTGCTTCCATCTGAGAAAATATCAATAACTGGAGCTAAACAGACCTCCAGATCAGGAACTGTTTTGTTCTGCTAGATGAAGACGCCTGCCTGTTTGAAAGAGATAAAGAAAGATTCACGAATCACAGCACGAGAAGACACAAGCCACCAAGCACACACTCCTTCCCCAGCCACATCTTTCTGTTCAGAATACGTACATTTTTATTTGGTGAACTTGAACATGAAGGAGTTGATTTCCTCTAATGCTGTGTAAATGAAAGATGTACTCTGACTTCTCTGAGCTCCACATGTGAGGATAGGATGTTTTTTTTTTTTTTCATTACAGACCCACATGGAAAATCCCGGCATTGGTGTAGTGGTTAGCCCTCTCGCCGATTCAAATCCCAGCTGGGACCTTCCTGTGTGGAGTTTATATGTTCTCCTCATGCATAAATGGGTTTTCTGTGGGCACTCCGACCTCCTCCCAAAGTCCAAAAACCTGCTCCAGTGGTTGATTACATAATCTAAATCAGGGTTTGTAATGAGTATCCGGGTGCTCAGATACTCATGATCTGCTCCAAAACATTCCAGTATGAATGTTCGCGACATCCAAAATTGCTGATTCACGATCTTTATTAATATAGTAGTGTGTAGTAACGTACTATCATGGGACAACGTATTTATTGCTCTGAAATGCAGAATAATGTTGAATTTTATGTTTATAGAATTAAACAAAAAGTGAAGCTTCTGGATTTTAAAGTAAAACAAGCAAGAGCTTTTTTTCTGTTCATAAATTGAAAGTTGTTCACACACCGGCTGCGTTGGTACGCATTGATAATGAAAAGTCTATGCAAAACTACGTAGAAGTCTGAAATTCTTCTCTACGCGCGTTTACATAGACCTTTCATTGAAAGTGGCCGCTTGAATGTGTGCAGCCGGTGTGTGAACACCTTGAGACTGAAGTTCAACTCACTGACATAACTTCTGAAAAAATGAATTAACATTAACATTAAATTAACATTTCCATTAAATTGGTTATGGTAATTCTTCAACTGTTGATACAATTGATGTAACTTAAGTAAATTCTGAAGTGGTGAAACGCAGCCTCGCGCAGTGAAGGACGGATGGAATTAACATTAATCAGCTGATTCTGTTGTGAAAATAATGACTTTTTTCATACGAGCTCTGCACCAATATGTAATACTTAGAACATAAAACGTTGAAGAACTTTGAGGATAGAAAACTGCAGAGAACATTTTCAGGTTTTGCTGTTAAATGATCCAAAACAGCAGTGATCTTTATGCTTTTTATTATGTTTATGTTACTGCTGAACTTAACCAGAGAGTTGACCAAATAAAAATAAAAAATAAAAAAATAAAAAAAGTTTAAAACGACAAACAACACCCCTTTCTATTGAAATATTTGTGTTTTCATAAGTTTTGTTGATTCTGATCTCCTGTTCTAAATAAAGGCATAAATGTTGGTGATTTAATACGAATAATTTCAATTTTCATACATCTAGTAAAACGACATAAACATAGCGACAAACATTATAATAAAAGTTAGAATCGTGGTTCGATTTGTGAGTCAATGTAGTTTGATTCCTGAATCGAATGGGATCTAAGCTACTATCCACAGTCATAATCTGAACTGTATCGGTAACCAGGTTAGGCTCTGGCAGCTCTGTGAGATACACCGGGTTTAGAAAATGGATGGATGGATGGATGGATGGATGGATGGATGGATGCATGGATGGATGGATGGATGGATGGACGGACGGATGGTGAGCTGAAAGAAAACCAAAAGAAAGACAACCTGTTTTACTTTTTCGACTGATAAATAAGAATGTTCTCAGGAGTTTCTGCTTGGTCCTGAATGTTCCTATTTCATGTTTTGTGTTGTTCGACTTTGGTGAGACTGGTATTTACCAGAATGATGTTTCATGAACCCCCTTGGAAGAACCCCAACCCCTTATTTTGGGGGAGTTAATCAAAGCGTTTCATCTACAGACATGGACAGCATGGTAGGAGTCAACTCCATGGCAGCCAATCAAATGTTAATGTCTGTCTCTAAGGAGCTCTCACAGCCCCTCATTTCCTCCCCCCGCCGCCCTTTTGATTAAACCACTCTTTTCTTTTCCTCCTGGGGTGTGGCTTCTGAGTCTCTTTGTCCACTAATTTTAAGACTGTGCACTGCAGTCGGCGAAGATGCCACAGCCTTCTTTTGGCATGTTTCAGGATGACATGTGTGCCACGCCGTCATCTCCAATGATTCTGGACTTCCTCGTAGCCTCAAAGCTATTTTTGCATCGTTTGTGACCTCAATATGTTGCTTTAAATCTGAAGGTTTTGCTCAGTGACCACACGATCTTTCAGTTTCATCCAAAAGGCGTCTACGTTGATTTTTTCCCACTAATTAAAAGAGTTTTCACATGAAAAATACCAGAAACTCCATGTTCATACTTCAGAGTACATGGTACAAAGACACACTATTTCTAATAGAGAAAATAATGTTAATCGTCATGTGAAACTATCAAGCATTAATGCTCCGTCCCGAGCCTTTGTCTTCAGTTTCTCATGTAAAACACATAAATGAAGGAACAGATGAATTAATGGGCAGACAGCTTGTCAGGCTAAGACATGTCTAGCACTCCCTGGAGTGCCGTGTGGACTAAATTGACTACACAGCAGATGAGAATCAACACTGTGATAATGATATGATAATTGGGAGTAAAAGAGTTGAAACTGAGCATGGGGCTGGGCACATAGTCACCCTGCAGTCTCAAGCTGTTTGATCTGCTTTATGCTTGGTCTTGTGAGGCATGGTCATTGGAAAGTAATTTACATTTGACTGGATTACCCCCATTTTCCAGGCAAAGCCCCGTCCTTACAAATGCAATTTCTTGACCTCTTTTTTGCAGAGTTGAGATGTCAGAACCATGTGGGCTCATAAAAGCAAAGACAATTACTTTTCATCTCCCAGAGACAATAGGAAATGCAAATATAAGAGAACTTTCAGAAAAGTTCATTTCATAAATATCTCAATATCTAACCTGACGGTTAGTCCATAGTAAAAGCATTTGTTATTAAAGAGCTGTTATTTGTTTCTTTGAATGGAGAGGACTTCAGGATGACTCATTCAGACCGAACGCGATTTGCACAGCGGAGGCGGCCTATATCAATGTTAAGTCAATAGTAGTCAATTGAGGCGATCTGAAGTCCTTTGACGCGATTTTATTAAATGGCGTGAATTGGGCGGTGTGGCCAAAATTGAAATGTCTGAAGTTTGACAGGTTGTTGAGTCACACCTCCCAATCAAGAACAGAGCATTGGGCACATACTGTTTTCAGTGACTTGATCAACAGGGAGAATATTAATTCAGTGACGAGTTTTTGTCCTGAACTTCCATCTTTCTTCTTAACCCGCTGGAGCCATCGATCTGCAGAGCTCATCCGGCTACTTTGGGGTGAGGGTGGGATACACTGTGGACACATGCCTCCCACATGCAGCTACGGCATCAAGCTCAGGCAGGCGGCGAGCAGTGAATTTACCATACGGCGATACATGAGTGGGCCCTGCAAATTTGTTGCGCATATCGTGTTTGATATGATAGCCCCTTAAGAGGGTCTGTGTTCAGATCTTTAAGGTCCAGTTCTTGTTTTCTGGGTTTTGTTGGATTTCAGTGCAGACAGAAACTTCTGAGGCCTCAGGACACCAAGTCTTCGTGCCTTTTAGTCTGATGCCTATAAATCTGAACTAAAACCAGTTTCAAAATGACTAACCAACATGTTGTGATATTCGGAGTTTCCAATACAGACAAACGAGAAGGATTTATTACACATTCACAATCCAATCAGAGGGACACACGGAGATAATAGCAAAATCATATTGGTTGTCTCCTGTGACACCAGAAGGACTTGGACTGTTTTGCTGTCCACCTTTCTGGCTCATGGTGTCCTGACTGCTTTGCTACCCCACCCCCCACCTCCCACCACCATCTCTCTGCCTTCAGCCATCTGCCCCCAGCTTCTCTGTCTCTGTTCTCTCTCCTGGTTTCTCTCTCATTTCTATTGTTTAGACATACAAAGTTATGAGCCTTCATGTAAGAAGCCAGTATGGAGAGCTTTTGAACTCGTTAAACATAAACCTTGTAAAACCTTGTAAAAGAAGAGAACAGTCTGGATTTCTGACTCTGGCTGGAACGTACTGTTCTAGTGCACTGAGTGATACTGTAACCTGGATGGAATCAACCCCAGAGTGGACAGCTCAGGATATGGAAGGTCTTACGGAAAGGAAGAGGAAATTTGTCCAAAAATATGGCATATACGTTGAATTGCAAATGTTGGAAAATGTCTTATGGTGTAGAGAGGAGGTGCATTCACTTGTAGATACATTGGAGTTAGAGAAATGGTAGTACTAGTCCAGGGGTCAGCAACCTTTAACTGTAAAAGATCCATTTGGGCTTGACTTATACTGATCAAAACTTAGAAGAAGCAACAGAGTCTTACTTTAGCCTTTAAGAAATTTGGATTTGCATTCATGACCTTCTTTTTTTAACAATAAATATGAATTATGTACATTTTGGTGCAAACAAAAGCAAAAATATAAAAAGAACCTAGCATCTCTCAAAATGTGATTTTTTTTTTTTACATTTGACAGAAGCTCAAATAACTTATTTTCAAAATAAAAGATGTTCTGATCCAAACAGGATCATCTCAGTGCAGCTCTGAACAGCTAGTAACCAATGTTGTGCAGCACAAGATATGTGCTGTTAACTCATAAAACATTTTTTTACTAAAGTTTTTGCTTTGCATATAAAGTATTTTATAATTTATGTGCACCTCAGACATCAATTTATAAATTTAACTGATCTAAATTAAATAAATACTAATTAAGTAATCCTTGTTTTAAAAAAATATATATTTTTTATTTTTCTTTTATTTATTTATTTTGTTCTTTTTCCCTCTTTGTCCTCAGCAGTCTTACACTGCTGGGTTTTGTTATTTTAGTTTGGGGTTGGATCTCGGTAGTCTTAGTTTACAGGCTTTGTTTATTATTTTTCTTTATGTAGTTTGGTTAGGGGGAGCTACTGACTCCAACAGTCAACTTGTCTGAATCAGCAGTCTCCATGACTTATTTAATGTTTGTCCGAGGAGCCACAATGAAGAGATAAAAGAGACACATGTGGATCTGGAGCTGCAGGTTGCAGACTCCTGGGCTAGTCAGATATCAAGCTCTAATGCTTGATGTTTGACCGGCCCACAGTTTTTTTCCCTGTCCTTCTCACATCTATCAAGACTACCCAAAAATGACAGGAGCTTGTTTTTCTTCTTCATGTCAAAACTTGTTTGCATTTAATGACATGTAATGATATCTAATATTAGATAAGATCAACTTTATAGATCCAGCCATGGGGAATTTTAATTGTTACAACAACTCTGGGGATCAGGCATCAATGTGTAAAAAATTCGAGGTGAAGAAAAAAATGTAATAAAACTCAAGCTCAGTGGCCTTGTGCTTGAGTGTCCGCCCTGAGACTGGAAGGTTGTGAGTTCAAATCCAGGCCAAGTCATACCTTGAGACTCTAAAAATTGGACCCAGTGCCTCCCTAATTGACCCTTTGCATTAAGGGATTGGATTGGGGGGTTAAACCACCAAATGTTCCCTGCAACTCACTGCTCCCCCAGGGGATGGGTCAAATGTGAAGATAAAATGTCACACACCTAGGTGTGTGACAACTAATGGGACTTTAACAATCTCTCATTGTGTACTCTATAAACACCAAACCAGAAAAAGATAAACTAGAACCACAAATGCAGTTGTAAAGTGAATGTTTTGCATCTGTTGTTAGACTGTTAAGTTGTACACTTAAACTGGTTGGAACGAAGAACCTGCAGCACCACTGTTTATTATACTGAACAGTAACAGTCTGCTGCTGAAGGAGCTGCTCTACTGTCTGATGTAGGGGATGAGAGATGTAGTCCATTATGGATTTCAGTTTTTGCAATATTGGTCCTTCAACCACGTCCTTGACAGAGAGTAGTGAGGAGCCCATAACAAACCATCCCTCCTAACAGTTTGTTCAATTTCTTTCTGTTCTGGCCTGTGCTGCTTTCTCTCCAGCAGATCGGGGGAAATGCAGAGTTCACCACAGAGTCGTAGAAGAGAGAGCAGAAAAAGTCACTTAAGTGACACATATTTGCACCAATGGCAGGATTTTTTTTTCATTTAAACCACCCAATGGTTCTTGTGTCTGCAGCTCACCACTCCCCCAGGGGATGGGTCAAATGTAGTGAGTAAATTTAACACTTCAAGGCATTTAACTTTGATTTAATGTTGGTTTTGTTTCCTTTTCTTTTACTAGTGAATTTTTTATTTGTTTTCAATGTATGTTCAGTTCAGACTGTTGTGATTGGTTGACAAACATTTGAATTTTCCCAAAGTGTTTAGACCTTTTGGGTCTACAGGAACGTCTAGGTTGTGGGTCTTCTCCTCCTGAGAAAGACTCGATAGGTCCAGCCATCCTACTCTCTTCTGGGTCACCACAGAGATCTGCAGGTAGAGGTCAGTCACCACGGACAGGAACTCTCGGAGGTCAGAGAGGCTGATATCTGCCTCTGTATTTGGTAGGTTTTTGGCACCATGCCCTCTTCCACAGTTTTTACATCTCAATCTTTTAATTTAAAAAAAAATATATATATATTTTCCCACCAAAAGCTCCAATCTTTAGCAGCTTTGGTTTGCTGTCCACAAAGCAGAGAAAGTCTTATCTAGTAAATTACTGAATGAATTCTCTCCTGATTAAAGTGAATTCTAACGCCTTCATGATGCCTTTCTGTAACTCTTATGGCCCAGAACTGAGCTACAGTCCATCTGCAGGTTAAAACCTTAAAAGAAAATACTTCTGGATTTTTCGGGTTGCCCATAGCAACAGATCCAAATTCCATTTAGGAATGAGAGCACAACTCCTCTGACCCTGCAAACAACAAACTGAATGACTCGGCAAAGGCTTATGTGCTGTGTCATCCTGAATGAAAATCAAAGAGGACCACCATCGACTGATCGGCTGAATGAAAACTGTTACATAAGAACTGCCCTCGGCACCAGAGCACACAGGTCACTTTCTCCGGCTGCCGTGAACAACTTCGTTAAAGAATTAGTCATTTGATTGAATTATGTGTTTTCTATTATATAAGTAAAATCCAATTGAATGCCCTACTGCAAGCTTTATGGGATTAAAGTCCCAGATGTTTTAAAAGCGACAGTCATTGATGGCTCTGTGGCAGAACCAAATGGGAGCTTAGCCCCATTCACAGAAGAGGAAGTGTCTGTCTTTAAACCCTTTTCCACTTCTATCCCTGTCTGTGCCACTGAGGCACACAGGTGCTTAAGTAGGCTTAAGGTCACCTGACCAGCAGCCACAACACGGATCCAAAGCTTCAGCAGTCAGGATGAGCAACAAACACTACGAGACACTCATCGTCTCCGAGTGTCATTGTTTCACATGTGGACTTGAGTCAGAGTGTGTGTTTGCTGCATTCTCATGCATTGTCAAACACTTAGAACATTGCAAGTATTTATCCAAGAAAAACACAAAACAGACTCAACTATGTAAAACAAAATTAAAGGTAAATTATTATATAAATTTACAATATTCAATATTCAAGATCAACTTTATTTATCCTTGCAGGGAAATTCACTAGTAGAAGCGGCAAATAATAATAAAGAAAAGCAATGTGACAATATGAGATCATTAAAACAAAAAATGCTCATCAATGAAAATTTCTAATCAGCCAATCACATGTCAGCAACTCAATGTATTTAGGCATGTAGATATGGTCAAGAGGATCGGCTACAGTTCAAACCGAGCACCAGAATGAGGAAGAAAGGTGACTGAAGTGTCTTTGAACAACACGGTTGTTGGTGCCAGATGGGCTAATATGAGATTTTTACCCACAACAACCCTGAGGCAGATGGACTACAGCAGCAGAAGAACACACCGGGTATCACTCTTGTCAGCTAAGAACAGAAAACTGAGGCTAAAAAATCACTCAGACTCACTAAAACTGAGCAATGGAAGATTAGAAAAACTTGAAAACATGGATCCATCCTGCCTTTACCAACGATTCAGTCTGGTGGTGGTCTATTGGTGTGGGGGATGTTTCTTGAGACACTTTGGGCTCCTTAGTCTGATCATGGTTCCAACACCACAGCTTACCTGAGTGTTGTTCTGACCATGTCCATCCCTTTATGACCTACGTGTACCATCTTCTGATGCTACTCTACTTCCAGCACAATTAGACGCCATCTCATAAAGCTGGAATGATCTCAGACTGGTTTCTAGAACATATAAGACTCTAATGAACTCCACAGTCACCAGATCTCAGCCCAATATATCACCTTTAGGCACCTTTATAAAGTACCGTTATTACAT
>NC_050522.1:894834-918593 GCF_002922805.2 Oryzias melastigma | reverse complement strand
AACCTTGAGGCAGATGGACTACAGCAGCAGAAGAACACACCAGGTATCACTCTTGTCAGCTAAGAACAGAAAACTGAGGCTAAAAAATCACTCAGACTCACTAAAACTGAACAATGAAAGATTAGAAAAACGTGAAAACATGGATCAATCCTGCCTTTAGCAACGATTCAGTCTGGTGGTGGTCTATTGGTGTGGGGGATGTTTCTTGACACACTTTGGGCTCCTTAGTCTGATCATGGTTCCAACACCTCAACTTACCTGAGTATTGTTCTGACCATGTCCATCCCTTTATGACCTCAGTGTACCATCTTCTGATGCTGCTTCCAGCACGATAAGACACCATCTCATAAAGCTGGAATCATCTCAGACTGGTTTCTAGAACATGTGGGACTCTAATGAACTCCACAGTCACCAGATCTCAGCCCAATAGATCATCTTTAGGCACCTTTATAAAGTATCGTTATTACATTCGAATTTATTTAAAAAAATAACTTTTGCAGGGCAGTTTTTTGTTTTGCTCCTCCATCTTGACCACAAGTCAGAAACTCAGTCAAATGACACCAACACTTGCATGTTTTCTTCATCCACAGCAGTAGGATGAATTAGTGTGTGTGGGCAGCAGGTGGGACGATGCAGTGTGGGTTTGAGTCATCCACCAACAGGTTTGTGTCATGTGTGGAAAGAAGTCCTCTTTCGTGATCATACCACTTGAGTTTTCCATCCATCCATTTTCTTAACGCTCTATCACTCTTTTGGGGTCACTGGGCTGCCAGAGCCTAACCTGACTACTGTTGAGTGAAGGTGGGGTACACCCTGGACAGGTTGTAAAATCACACACAATCACATACCCATAAACTTTCTCAGTCACACTTCAGGACAACTTACAGTAGGGGTCTTATACTGGCGGGTCATTTGCAGCCCCAAAGTTGACATTTTGGGGCCCCGGCCTTAAAATTAAAGTTCATGTCTACTAAGCATTATCGTCTATATGTTCATGCTTCTTTGATGATAGCTTTGTATTTGCTTTATGCTTAAAACTTTGCATTTACTTTTGTCGTTGGATCTGGTCGTCAGAAAAGTTTTAAGCAACAGTTGCTAGCATTGTTAGCTTCTGTGATTTCACAGGAAACACAGAAGATATTGCTTTGTAGTACATAGACATGAACAAATGTTCAATAAACTTGTTCAGTAGACATAAACAATGGACCAAAGATATAGACAGTGGACACAAACACATATTTTTGGCACAAATGGGGTGAGAGCTCTGCTGAAAGCCAGGAATGCTGCATTCAGGGCTGGTGAGGTATCTGTATTGAGAGCAGCAAGTAATGAACTGACGGCGGCCATGAACAGAGCCAAATCCACATACGTTAGGAAAATTGAGGAGCATTTCTCTTCAAATGACCCCCGGAGCATGTGGAGGGGCATCAAGTGCATCACAAACTTCAAAGCCAGGAATGCACAGTGTCCAGATGACCCCTCTTTGGCAGATGAACTCAAGAGGTTCTACGCACGCTTTGAGGATCCTGCTGTACCACCGCCCTTCACCAAACTCACCACTCCACCAGGTGATATGCCCCTCAAAGTGTCCGCAGCTGATGTGAGCAGGACCCTTAAAGGAATTAACCCTCGCAAAGCTGCTGGCCCCGATAACATCCCAGGGCAGGTGCTGAAGGACTGTTCATCTGAGCTGTCTGAGGTGCTAGCTACATTTTTAACATCTCTTTGTCTGAGGCATCTGTTCCAACCTGCCTAAAAACATCCGTCATTGTTCCTGTGTCAAAGGGTTCCACAGTTACGGGGCTTGATGACTACCGACCCATAGCACTGACCCCGGTAGTCATGAAGTGCTTCGAGAAGCTGGTTATGGCCCATATCAGGAACAACATCGACACCACTGTGGACCCGCAGCAGTTCGCTTACAAGAAGACCCGCTCCACTGATGATGCCATCTCATCTGTGGTCCACATGCCCTTCAGCACCTGGAGGGCAGGAACACCTACATCCGGTTGCTCTTCCTGGATTTCTACTCGGCCTTCAACACCATCATCCCACAGACCCTGCTGCAGAAACTCTCCACCCTTCACCTGAGCCCTAAACTAGGGAACTGGGTTCTGGATTTCCTGACAAATAGACAACAGACTGTCAGCATCCACAATACCATCTCCCGTACCCTCACCCTGAGCACCCCCACCCCTTCACATCGATGGAGCACCAGTGGAGCTCGTCTCCAGCTATAGGTATCTGGGTGTGCACATCAGCGAGGACCTCTCCTGGAGTACCAGCACTTCCCAGCTGGTCAAGAAGGCCCACCAGCACCTGTACTTCCTCAGGAAGCTGCGGCGGGCTGGACTTGGAGGCTCAGCCCTGATGAGCCTCTACTTTAAGCAGAGCTCTCACCTCATTTGTGCCAAAAATATGTGTTTGCGTCCACTGTCTATATCAAAGACCCCACCCACCCGGCACATGGCCTGTTCAAACCACTCCCATCAGGCAGGAGGCTGAGGAGCATTAGATCCAGAACCACCAGGCTCCGAAACAGCTTCTTCCCTGAAGCTTTCAGGCTGCTGAACTCTGTGTGACTGTTGTGTTCTATATGTTTTAGTTTATTTATTTGTTATTACGAATATGATTGTTTATATGAACTGGACATAATGAGGTATTGACGTCACCCATAATAAATGCATTATCTCCAGCCCTCGTGAAATCAGACCAGAGCCCTCGGTGTCACTTCCTGATCATCTACCACCATATTGCAACTGATTGCAACCCTTCAACAGCGATTAGTCCGAGTCGGTCTGAGCCACTGAAACAAGCTCAGGGGCCTCTGTCTATCAAACGTTTGAGGCGGGGCCTGTGGGCATCACATGCTTTTACTGAGACATCTGATTGGTCGGTTTGTATCTTGAATAACCTGCGATAAATAAAAATATTTTTAAGAAAAAATAGGATTAGAAATAGGATGTTAAGAACACTGTATCAGACCAAGAATTGTTATTCTGATAAATAAAATGACTGAGAAATAATTTATTTCTCAATGGAAGTCTATAGGACTTTGGTCTTCATGCATGTACTTCCTACTTGGAACACGAGGGGAAAGGTTGATAAGTCTATGGTTCTCACATTCCTTCATGCTTACGTTCTTGAATCTGCAGCAGGTTCAAACTGCATAGATGTGCAAACTTGAACAAAAGTCCAAGCATGCAAAACAGTCCTGTGGCAGAAGAATGCACACGCACATTAGGCATTGATTAATGAGCTTTTGTTGTTGCTGCGTCACACCACATCTGCTTTAGGGACTTCAGCAGGAGCCCAGACACAGAACAGCCAGTTCGGCCCATTAACTGGTCAGGGATCAGTGTCATTAAAACACACGTGTGCAGACAAGTCCTCGTTACTCAGTAAGCAACCTCCTGCATTCACACACATACCCCACCTCATTCACAGCTTCTGTTGTTTTTCAAACTCTCCATTATGTCACTCTAGAGCTCTTGTATGTTTATAGAAAATGTTGTCTGTGACTGTTGTATGGTACATGCAGCTCAATAACAAAGTCGGATGTGTCTATAACATCAGTCACTTAAAGTTAAATGTAGTTTGGTGATAATTATTGCAAAAACACTGCAGATGTTGAATTATACCGAAGTCAGAACACTGATGTTTCCCTGTCTTTGAAAGGTAAAACATATTACTTGTTAGTGTTCTTTAAAGGGGCCATACTATGATTTTCTTAAGCCTTCCAGAGTAAACTATATATATATATATATGTATATAAATAAACTACCTCACTAAAAATACATTTACAATTGGTCAAAATTGGTCAACGTGCAATATTTCACTCTTTAAACTGCTCTTTTTGTACTTTTTCTCATTCTATTTTTTATACTTTTGTACTTTTTATCAATCTACTTTTTTATTTTTTCTGATGTATATATTTCATAATCTCTATACTATTATTTAAACTTGTACAGAAATCCTATTCCTCTTTGACCCAAACAGTGACTTTGAGAGTTTTGCACAACAATTCCAATGTGTTTAATGTACGTTGTTGCATATATGGCAAATAAAAAAACCTTGAACCTTGGTATATGGTCATATATTACCTTCGGAACACTAAAAGACAAATTATTTATGATATATGAGTAATTTCTGTGGTCCGTTTTAATACTGGGAACTAAAACGACTCGATCTCTGAGGCTCCGCCTTTCGCTCCTTATCGGTCCCGCCCATTTCATGACGTCAGTCTTGAGCCTACCCATAGACCAATGATCCTCCCCGAGCCTCCTCAGCATGACCAAACTTTGCAAACAAAACCACATGACTAAAGATCTCTTCAGTCATTGGCCAGCAGCTTTGGGGGCGGGTCAAAACAGAAGATAAAGATGGATGCACTGAGGTCTGCAAATGCTTGCCAGGATTTTTCACTTACTCAAACTTTTATTTTGCTGATGTTTTTTGAGCATCTGTATGAAGGCCAGGTTCAACACTTTTACTGCTGGTTTGAGACCGCGGAGGAATCCTGCATGACGGTTACTGGAGATGCAACAGGTACACACACTAAAAGACAGTGTCAAAGTGGGTGTGTGTTCATTGTAGTCTGGAGATTTTTCCTGGAGGGGGCGGTTCAAATCGTGCTGGCGTCAGCATGATACGACCCGCTCATTTTCGTGGATATGGGAGGGACTGCTGCTAAGAGTGCACGTTTTTTGATTACTCTTTTTTTGTTTTTTGATTACTCTTATAATGCATGTACGGACCAAAGTACCACTTTGAGGTTCTTTATAGTAAGGAATGAACAGTATAATGCATTTTAAACCTCAAAAAGTTGAATTTTAACGGTAGGGCCCGTTAATGCCATAAAGAGTCACAAATAAACACTTCTGAGTTCATTATCATTAAATACAAGAAATCCTTTCTGGGGTTTTTTTCTTTCTCTTGGCTGAATTTTGTGTCCCAGTCACCTTGGATGTGTGTCCCTTGTTAAAGCTGTGTGAGACAGAGACGAGTGGGGGCTGTTTGGTATTTATGTGATGACCTCTGTACGGCCTCATCAAGGGACAAAAATGGTTAAACAAAGGCAGGGAGTGTCTCTCTGGCGGCAGCCATATGCTGATGTTGCACGTGTGGATGTGTGTCCTTTGGGATGAAGGAGGCTCCATCCAACTACAGAAGAAACAAGCTTTCTTCTCCTCTATGAGGGACCACATTTGTCAGATCTTTCAAGGTTTCTTACCTCTAAAAATCTTTCTTTCGTTTCTTTGTAAAATAACTGATCTGGTGGGAACCTCAGTGTCTCTAAACATCACCAACTGATGTGTCGTCCTGCAGTTTGAAGCAATATTTGAGATCTGAAGTAAAAAATATCCTTCACCCAGACAATGACGAGGTTACAAAGCCGCTCAGATAAAGACTGAGGGCTTAAAACTACTCAGATTACATTGTGTTGTTACAATTAAAACCCTTTAAAACTCAAATTTCAGAACTAATAAAAAATAAAAAAGTGTTGAATTGAAAAGTAGTTTTTTTCTAAGACAGTAATGGGCATCCCTGATTGATCAGCTGTTATCATCGGTGTCTAACCAGAGCTCTTGCACGACGCTGAGGTTAGCTTCCGATTCGCGATGGCACTAAAGGAACATTCCACTGTGGTTTTCTCACTCCGACCCCTAAGAACAGGTTCAGTTCAAAAACCGCTGGACCTAGACTGCTCAAACCTGGATTAAATTATGCTTTGGATAGCAAAGAATACATTAAACATAGTGTCTGATTTGAGAAGCCTTTATTTGATTTTACCGCATTTTTTGCACCTAAACTGTGTAAGAACAGGTCCTGTTCACAAACCTGGATTAAAATTATGTTTTGTATGTATTTATATATACAAAACATAATTGCTATTGCTATTTAAATTATTGTTTTTCAGTGAAATAACAATACTACTTTTTACTACTAGTGCTTGGGGGGGGTCCCAAGCACTTGAATGTAGGTAAAACAGACAAACCTCTGCTTCAAGTCAGTTTTTTCCTCCTCTTCCTTCCTTTTTTTGACCTTAGATCTGTCCCTGAGGGCTTGTTTTGATGCTTTTTCATCCCTAAAGTTTTAAAGAAGCACTAGCAGATAACACCGGATGCCAATCCCCCTTCCCTTCACCAAGCTTCGACAGGAGCTGCGTCAGGCAAGGAGGGGCACAGCACCAGGCAAAATGATTATGTCAAACTTTTGAGTTATTTTATTGGGTCATTTTACATGCAATAAGTGGCGTGTTAAACTAAAAAAAAAAAGAAATCATTGCAATTTGGTGCCCCCTCCAGCAGATGGCACCCTAGGCGGCCGCCAAGCTCACCTATGCCCAGGGCTGACCCTAGCGGGCCAGTTAATTGGGCCACATATGGCCCCAGGGCTGTAGTTTGCCACCCCTAGGTTAAAGAATATAGGCCTAGATCAGCGTTGACAAACTCAATCAAACAGAGGGTCAAAATCCAAAACACACCTTAGGTTACTGGCCAAACAAGATGAACATTTATTGAACACTTTAAAACTACATTTTGAAAACTTTAAAAACGTAACTTTTTAACATGGACCGCACCTCGGGACGCGGCCGGTATCGATACCCTAACCTTCCCTGGTCTGCGTCTGGAGCCATTTATGACTTACATCTGGTAACGACTGTTCAGGGTTAAGGTTAGGGTTAGGATACTGACTGTGGTCCATGTCCCAGTAACAGACTAGTACTGGTCTGCACCCCAGAGGTTGGGGAGCCCCGGTTTAATTGGACGTCAAAAAACAACAAGTTGGGGACACCCAAAATATCAATTTTTGATGTGGAGGGGTCCCTAACCATGCATCAGTATGTGACAACTTGGGAATGAGAATGTGTTGACTTTTTTAATGGCAAAAATATAAAATATAATCACCCAGCGGGCCAGATCTAGCCCTCAGGCCTTGACTTTGGTTCATGTGGCCAAGAGGAAGACCAGAGAGGAGGGTCTATGGATGTAGAGAAGGAGGACATGAGGGGGGATGATGTGACTGAGGAGAGGGTTAAATAGAAGTAAAGGATTTTTAAAAGGAGCAGCCAAAATACACAAAAGATTTCAAATCACAAATATTGCAAAAAATAAGGCAGCTTTATCATGGGAACCCAGATTACAAATATGGGAAACACATCCACAAGATGCGCTCCAGAAAATGCTTTAAAGACATTGATAATCCTCCCTTCAGGTGCAGATCGCCTCCGGCAAACATCAGCTGTAAAACCATGAGAGTTTATGCTAATTATTTTCCCATGCATAGGTTAAAGGAAGCTCTAGGCCAGGAGTGTCAAACTCAATCGCACAAGGGGCCAAAATCCAAAACACACCTTAGTAACAGGATAAACATTTATTGAACACTCTAAAACTACATTTTTAAATCTTTAAAACCGTAACTTTTTAACATAATTATGAAATAGATAAATAGAACTACCTGTGATAATGTTAGTGTGAATGCTGTTAGCTCAGTTTGTGCTGATAGTTGAAAATGCTGAAGATGATAGCCAGCAAAAATATTAGCTAAGTGCCAAATTAGCCTAAAAAACAAAAACAAAAAAACTTAGATTGTGTCCGAATCCGCCCCTAATCACTATATAGTACGTTTGCCATTTTCTAGTGATGTCTGAATCTACTAATTCCAAAATCGAGTGCACTAGTAATTTCCCAGAAGTCTTTGCAAAAAACTAGTATCTATTGGCTCACTAGATTAGTGAATATAGACCACAATGCATTGCGGTCAAACAATTTTGAACCAAAAAACGTGTTTAAATGCATTTGAATAAACCATTAGAACACAGTGGAGTCATAAATAAACGTCGTGAATTGTTCGTATTTATTGATTTTCTCTTCACGAAATCGGTGACATCATATCCGGTGTTTAAAAAAATTAAAGAATAGTAATGAGCATTGTGTCCGAATCACCTTTAAAATGAAGAGCCCTATATAGTTTTTTTTAGTAGTTAGGGATTGGGGGAATTAAGCTTTAAATAACTTTCAATATTTTACTCTCCCCAAAAAATATATTTTGTCAAAATTATACAAGTTAGAAATGAGAGCAAGATAACATTGTGCCATTTATAACAATAAAATAAAATGATCTGGAGGGCCGGATAGAATTACCCAGAGGGCCAGATCCGGCCCCCGGGCCTTGACTTTGACACATGTGCTCTAGGCCTACATGCTCCATCAGAAGGACTTCTGCATTTCAGCAGCTCAGCTCCTGCTGCCTGATCTTTGTTGTTCACGACATCAGCGCACACAGAGAGAGGATCCGCCCACATATATCACACCCACAGACACTTTTATTGCCAACAGTTAGCAGAGTGAGACCGCCACAGATAATTAAACCAGGGGGAAATTCTAACACCCCCACCCACCCCCTTTTGTCCCTTGTTTACTTCCACATTTTTTTTTTGTGGAAAATCAGCTTTTCCACAGCAGTCCTCGAACGCGTGAGAAGAAAGGAGGAGCGCTCACATGTGGGGTCACACGGCGCAGATGCAAATAAAGTTCCATTACCTGCCATCTGCACCGCTGCTTCGCTCTACACTTGCTGCTGGCAGCGGTGCAGATGAATAGATCATCAGGCCTCATTGAGGTAATTTACAGTTTTCATTTGGAGTCTTTATCATCCACACAGAAGCCCCTCACTCCAGCAGAGGTGGATATGAAAGCCCACGATGCTCCACTCAAACCCCTTTTAAGCATGTGCGTGCTGTTAATGGACAATCAGAGAGTAGGGTGTATTCCCCCCACTGAGAAAAACTCAAAACTGCCCCCCAACACCGGAAACTCCCCAAGTGTCAGCTGTGTTGAGATATTAAAACACATCTTTAACCACACACACACATACACAGGAGAGGGCATTGTCCAGAGCTGGCCGGTCACGCCAATGGGAGTGGTGTTTCCATAGCAACCGGGCCGACAGAAGTAAGAAGAGGTCCTCCTTGTGACCCTCATTGAGGAGGTGAATGAAAGCAAGCCACCAGCACAATACTATAGAGAGGGATGAGGCGATCAGCCGCCATGAAAGTCCAAAATGGCTGCAGCGGTCAATCTGTTAGCATTAGCATCAGAAAGACATTATGCAAATAAGACGAGTGGTGGAAGCCCCCACCTTTCTACTTCCATATGTCAACCCAAGGGCAGGGGAGGGCTGTTCATTTCAGCAGCCGTCCACCACCAGGACCCAAAATAAAGGAGAAAAAGGGGAAACGATTGGGAAGATGCAGCAGCTGCAGGCTGAGAACGCCGGCGCCCAAGACAACGAGGAAGAGAGCGTTTATCTGAAACACCAAAAGAAAATCCCACACAGTTTGTAAGTTTCACTGTGCATTAAAGTAACAAACAGGACTTCACCAGAACATTTGGTTTATTCGACGTGTTAGAAGGACTAAATCAATCTTTGGATGCTGGTTTCTGAAGAACGCAAATCCTCACAGTCCATAAATCTCTGTGTTCAACAGACGTTTCACAGCACAGTTCTTCTACCAACATCTATAACAGTAAAAACATGACCCTGTTTGACCATGTTGGCATGATGGGAGCGTTTTACCATGAAAACCAATAAACACATCCTCACTCCCAACCCGTCACATAGTGACGTTTGGTTAAGGACGTTTGGCTGTTCCCATTAAAACACAGGTCCCCAACCTCCAAGCCGCGAACCAGAACCGGTCCAATACCGGGATACGGAACGCACCAGTACCCTAACCTGGTACCGTTCACGCCCGGTTTGCGCCCTGTACCGGGTAAGAGTACCGGGACTGGATGCGCCCCGAGGGTTGCGGATCCTTGATTTTATGAACAGCCAGCATGTCAAAAACAGAGTGGCCAGGATCCAGGTGAGGGTCGGGGCAGGCGGCAAACAATCAGAGTTGAAGTCAAAGTAGAATCAGATGAACCAGAAGATCCTGTCAGGATAAGAACGCCCAGTGATGCAGGCAGAGTGGCACAAACAAGACTTCGCACCCAGCAGAGCTCAGTGCTCTGACTGAATACTGCTGGGAGTGATTGGAGATGGAAAACGGCTGTGGGGCTTCTGAGAGTGACAGCAGGGGCTGACAGGAAGTGAAGTGTGGGGACCCAGGAAGTGCTAGTACTCAGGTGATGGATCCCGTTGATGGTCAGAGGGAGAGACAGAGGACCGATTCATGACAGAAACATTTCCAGATGAACACGTTTTGCGGTTCTTCAATGGTTCTAGTGGAAAGAAGTTCAGTCCATGAAGATCTTCACTTCCTCGTCCGAGCTGACATCCGGATCAGAACCGTACGACTGGACATTACCCAGATTGATGGATGTTTTTATGTAGCAGCGGTGAAAATTTACACTAGAGCTGTGTTCCTCATTCCAGGTCCTCGAGAGCCACCACCCTGCCCGTTTTCCAGATCTCCAAGCCATGCTAGCTGCTGATTAGTTCAGTCAGATGTCTCCTCATTCTGATTGAACGAACACACCTTGTCCAGGTAATTAGCAGCAAGCAGTACACAAAGAGCTGGAAAACAGGTAGGGTGGCGGCTCTCGAGGACCTGGAATGAGGAACACTGCACTAGAGAGACACAGAGCTATCATAATTAGACAGAGGGATCAGGGGCGGAGCTGCTCAGCTCAGCTCTAAAAGCCACGCCCCCTCAGAGGAGATTTTGGAAACAGAGGCTTCAGATCAACATGAAAAATGGCTTTTTAAGACATTTAGGTTGTGGAATTTTGGTAAAAACTTCTAAATCATAATTAAAACACTACTGGGAACATATTTTAAAAATAAAAAATGTTCATAAGGAGACTTTAAGCAAGAAGCTGAACCTCACATTACTCCTGATGGTTATAGGTTGGCACAAGTGTTCGGCAGCGGAGCCGCCATCAGTGTGTGCATTTTGGGTGAATGGGACTGCGACCGCGAAGCACTCTTTGGGCTTTCAAGGAAGGTAATAAAGCACTATTGAAGTGCACGCCATTTTCCATGTAAATGTGCATTTCAAGTAGGAAATTATGTCAAAAAACATGATGTCATCAGGAGCTGAAGATGAATTCAGGATGGAATGTCTTCATTGATTTTTTCTTGCTGGTCATTTTGAGCAATATGGCGTCAGAAGAAGTGACCCCACATTGGGGTGTCCAGAAGATCTGCCGGGGGATCAGCGTTGGCCATGTCACTATTATGGGATAGCTGTAGCTTAAGACTGGTCTCCCAAACACGTCTGCCAACTGACAGAGAATGAAGAGAACATTTTTACTTCTCACCGGTCCTGTAGCCATTTCTTACAGTGCGTTCTTAACAACTTTATTATAAAATAAAGTCAGTTTAGTAAACCTGAAATACTACAAACTTTCCTTATTTAAATTAACATGTGAACGCAACGTTGGCTTAAGGTTTGTCCATATTGTCTTTTAATGCCTCACTCTGACCTGTTTTCACATTTCTTGGGATTTTCATTAAGTATTTAGAGCCTGAAGCCTCAGATTACCTGATAGCTCCTCAGACGCTTCTTTACAACGTGATACCTGCAGGATAAAGTCTACAGCACTGTCCACTCGTTTGCTGAGTTTGCAGCTTCTCCGTGGGATCAAATAATGAGCCACAGTGATGAAGAAAACATTCATTCATCACCAGTCACATCCTCGCTGCTCCTTTGTGTTCTAAGTCAAAAGATGATCATGTCAGTTATTGAACAGAGCCATAGGAGGCGGCTTTCTGGCAGATGAGTCATCCAGCACACATCAGAACTTCATGAGGAGACATCATTACACTATAATACTCTCTGCCTCCACCTTTTTCTCTTCCTGGGTTAGTCAAGTATCACGACACACATCCACTCAAATGGCGTCACTGTGAAAGAAATGCTCAGTCGCACGCATTCCACTTCTGATGCTTGTGAATTAATTTGGTATTGATGGAAAAGGCGCCCTTGAGAGCTGCTGCTATGACTCACACAGACAGGCGGGCCGGGGGGGGCAGAAGAAAAGACATGCAGACAGTTCTTGGTACAAAGAAGGACAGGGAGACTGGCATATGGACAACATTGACATTCATGCATTTTTAATAAATCAATTTAAGATCCCCGACCGTCCCTGTCGCAGTGTGAAAACTGGAAGTCTGTTCTGTTCCTGATTTGGTCTTGATGCCCCAAACATCAACCACACGTCTTACCAACCAAAGGATAGTCATGAGCACTGATGTTTTTGTGCAAACAATTCTGCTATGCAGGAAATAAACTCAAACTTACTGCGTTCAGGATTATACTCACTGATTCATTAGTTATTTTAACAAGGGAGAATGTTTTGACCTCACTCCTCATCCTGCTGTATGAAACAGTTGCAAACAGTAGCTTTTAAGATGGCAGAGAGAAACCAGTGTGCATCCATCCCCAGCATGGACTACAAACCAGGAATAGCAACCATTTCCGCTCCCAGAGTCGGAGAGTTGGCCTTGAGGTTCAAAGCATGGGAACGTCAGCAGTGGAGGGGCGTCTACTGTGACCTGGGCAACAGCATGGGTTTTAGGTCATATACAGAGTGTCTGTCTGCTCTAGGAAGGCTGCAGGTTGCAGGTTAAAATCCCACTCCAATGAAAATTGTGGGGGTTTTTTTTAGGTTTTGGGATTAGATTGGAAATGGTTTATTTCAAGCGATCAAAGCAAAAATAATGCGTAAACAAGATGACCAACAGAGGTTTAAATCATAACAGATGTATCAAACTGAATAATTAGGCATAAAATTGATTGGTAAATACTCAATTAGTAATTACTTCAATTACTACTCATACTTTATTGGCTTGAAAGCTATTTAACAAATTGGCAGCAGTTTGTACAAATTAACGAGAAAAAAATCTGATTTTCAAAAAGTTATTAATGGGAGTCCCTCAGGGATCTGTTATTAATGACAGCTGCAGTGTAATTAAAACAAATCAAATTTGTTTGGAGATGATACTTCTATTTACCACTCTGTAACAGACCTAGCTGAATTAATAGGAATTAGAAAAGTAGAATTGGATAAGACAAAAAAATGGTTCTGTAATAACAAATCATCAATAAACTGGGAAAAAACAAAATTTATGATTTTTAGCAACTGCAAAAATAATGGAAATACAACACTCGGAATTGACTAAATTAATGTCTAAAAATAAAAATTTCGTGGAGTTGTAATTGATGACAAACTGAAATGAAAATCACATGTAAATTACTTAAAAAAAGAAAATTAGCAAAAACATCTGAATTTTACACAAAGTAAAGAATTTGTTTAATAGTAACTCCTTGAATACGTTCCTTGTTTTAATTATTGTAGAGAATGGGGAAAAGCTTATCCACTCATACCAAGTCCTTGTTTCTGATACAGAAAAGGTCGCGGCGCTTCGCATCTGGTGTGAACATTGACTGTTCCGAACAGGAAGTACCCGCGGGTTTCAAAAAGGCCAAAGTCCCATAGACTTCCATTGAGAAATGCAGTTATTTCTCACTCATTTTATTTGTCAGATTAACTATTCTTGCTCGGGTGTATTCTTCTTAGCACGTTCTTTCTAAGCCAATTTTTTTAAATATATTTTTTCTTTATTCATATTATTCCAGTTATAAGCTGACCATTCAGATGCCTCAGTAAAAGCATGTGGCTAACGCTGCCCCAGCCTCAAACATTTGATTGACAGATTTCCCTGAGCTGCTTTTAGTGGGAGGGGTGTGGCCTTCCAACAAACAAACAAGCTCACTCGTGATTGGCCACAGCAGTTTCTTTAAAAACGGGACTCAGACCAATCGCTGTCGAGGGGCGGCAATGGGTCGCATTATGGTGGTAGACGTATCAGGAAGTGACGACAAAGTCTCTGGCCTCACGAGGGCCGAAGGTAATGCATTTTCTACAGGGGACCTCAACGCTTGCTATGTCCAGTCTGTACTTCTACAGTCAATGGGTGTGAACTACACCATAGGTTAACAAGGACGGCTAATGGAAGCGGCCTCCGTTCTTCAGTGTGTGGTCTGAACCCGGAGTAACTTTTACTCTTAATTTTGTCGCAATAAACTCCTTGAAAGGGGGTTGGGGAAGCAAACTTATATAATCCCACCCCTGATCCTTACTTACTTTTAAATTTCTAAGTACTTTAACTAAATTCTGAATTTTTAAAAATATATGATTTTTAAAATGTTCTTGTAGCATTTTTCTCCTGATGAAGAAATTTAAGCAATTCTAGGTATTTCTTTATTCAAATCGTGGTGAATCAGGTGCAGATGAAAAATGCAGTTTGGACAACGCATGTAATTGATGCATACAATCTAAAATCGGCTCCGCTCTAATATGATGCATCTACTTACGGACAAATCGACAAATCCTTTGTTGTTTCCCTCGTCTGAACTGGCATCTGGTTTAAAATTGTACGGCTGGAAAGCTGAGATATTGTTCGCTGTGTTTCTTGCATCACTAATGCTAACTTGTGGTTGTAAAGGGTTCCTTCTGGCTGTAAGCTAGTCACAGTGTAAAGAAAGGGTTGATGGGATATCAGCACTGGCTAACAGCCCCGCCCACAACTAAGAGGCAAATTTCTAATGAACTTCTGCTGCTGCTCTGCAGTAACTATGACCTAGAAAATTAAACAGGATTTTGATTTAGGCTAAAACAGTATAATCCTAATTAAAAGTCCACTGGGAACACTTTAACGATAGATCATAAATAATCGGAGTGGGACTTTAAGCTCCAGGTGTAATTAAAAATGACTGATGATGACTGGGACCGTGTATGGTGAGATTTTAGACAAAACTTCCATCAGTGAAAGCGTTGAAGGCTGAACCATTCTTCTACCATGACGATGATCCCAAACACATCGTCTCGGCAACATAAAGGGTATTTCAAGGTTCTGGATCGTTTCAGCCTGTCTATGGACCCCAATCCAACAGAACCGGTACAGAGAGAGTTGAAAGTCTGTGTCAGCAACAGCCCCAAAACATCACAGCTCTCGAGAAGATCTGCATGGTAAAGATCTACAAGAAACCTTTGATCTCTGTTTTTGAGTTGAATTAAAAAGTATTGAGGTGACCTTTCTGCTTTCTGATTGTATAAATACAATTCTTTAAAAACCAAACCTTGTTTCTTGGATTCTTTTTTAACATTCTGTCTGTCACAGTTGAAATGTTTCTATGAACGTTTCAGACCAAACAGCTTCAACAAGAAATACTTGTTCGTCCCGCTGTGTCCATAAATATATATACATATATATGTATATAGATGGTGAAATAACAAAAGTTGAATAGTTTTTAGCTTTGTTTTCTCCAAACGTGGACTGGCTTTTACAAAATAAAAGCTGCTAATTTACTGGCATCACTGAAAACCATCAGCTTCACAAGGCTTTTATTAAAATGAATAAATGCTGAAGTGACACAAAGCAGCATTTCTCAAAGAAATGTAAAGAAGTTGCATTTAAAACTCATTAGGGACCAGTATTTTCCAGAGAAAAAAGATCTTTATAAGCGGACGATCAAATGAACCTGAATCCTTGTGAGCATTTATCACATACTTGTTTAACCCTTGTGCTATCCTATATGTTGAGGTTGGGAGTGGGGTCATCTGGACCACGCAAGACAGTGTACTGAAATGTATTTAAATGATTTTTGATTTTCACTGTTGTCCGTGGCAGACATGAAATCCTGTCCACCTTCATCCACATATGGGATGGATAACATGTCAATGTAAGGCTTGGGTCATCTGGACCCCATAAGATAGCATAAGGTTAGAGCAGATATGACGACACAAAGTCCCGTCAAAAGGGCATTTTATTAACAAAGAGTGCATAAAAATGTTTACAACACAAGACTGAACTTGCTCAGGCACAAAATTACATAGAAAAAACTGGGATTCAATCTTTAAAGTCGACAGAACCCTGAGATGTTCTGGTGTGATCTGTGCAGAATGTTTTACAAAAAAACAGTATGAATATATATACAGTATGAACACAAAGGTTGACTCTTTTTGTGTGTTGAGAGCTGAGAAAATGTTTATGATGTAGAGTCCACGCATCAGCATTGACATGAAGGTTTAGCCTCAGATTTAGTGTTAAAAACCTCACTGGTAAACAGGTTTTAATGTCAGCGGAATGTCCTGGTCAAATAGAGATGAATGAACTTAGAGCAGAGATGCGTCTCTTCACTATCCAGATTAAACGGGGACCTGTAGACGACTGTTTTCAGGCTGTGTAAACCCAAACAGGTTTATTTCAGAGAGTGTGGGGGGACCATAGCTGTTTCTAGGGGGGAGCATCTTCTCCGTGTATGGCTTTATACTTGGCCATCTCCTCTGGAAACACTTTACTGAGCTCAGAGATTAAAAGGCTCTTGAATTTCTAGAATTGGAGAAAAACAGAATTTGCAGTTAGACGTAGTTGGAATTAGAAAAAATGGTGTTTCTAAGGCTGGAGTGGTGTCCTACCATCATGGTGTCTATCTTCCCTTTGACCTGCTCGTTCCTGGCCAGCGCTCTCTCCAGACACTCTTTGGTGTACAGCTGAGGGTTCCTACCCTGATCAATGTAACTGTAAACGCAAAAACAGTCTGTTAGGAGGTACCGCACAGGGAGTCACTGCGAATGCTGTCGGTGTATGTTCACTTCACCATCCAAGGACTTGGTTTACACTTTGGAAAATTTACCGTGTTGTTACGGCTGTGGCCGTATTTGGTTCTCTTGGTTTTGTGTATTTCTGTCAGAGTGGGACTTCTGTATGTGTTTTGGATCTTTGTGTGTTTTTCTGTCTTTATTTATTTCAGGTGTGGTGCTGGAGGCGTGGCTCCCCATTGGTTAAACCTGAAGGAGGGGAGCCTTCAAAAGTACCATTTGGACCTCCAGACCAGGAGAAGGGAGCTGGGCTGCAACCTGTTTCCACTGCAGCTCAGTGAACTTCTCCACCTGCTTTTGATTTGTGCGCACTTTGTAGTTTATTTGGTGTTTTGGTTTAGGTCCCACTCTGTGTTCTGTGTTTAGTGTTGGTTAAGTTAAGTGAAGCTGTAGGGGTGAACTGCCATTTTCTTTAGTAAATGTTTTCTCATGTTTATGTTAGTCCAGGGAGGTTAGTGTTTGTCGTTATTTTACCGTTTCTTTTACAGGTCAGCTCCCTGGGTTGAGTTAGTTGGGGTTTTGTTTGTTATTTTGGCCTTGGTTCACCCTGAAGCCTTTTGCTTCACTTTTAGTTATTGTTTTGGTGTTTTGTCATGTAAATAAATTTTGTTAACTTTTATGGAGACATTTGTGTTTTTGTTACACATCTTTTCCTTTAATTTACCTTTATGTTAGGCCCCGCACCCCTAGACCACATGGGGCGTAACAAATGTTAATATATGCATCGTGGTGCATTCTGGGATAGCTTATACTTTGATTTTGATTTGGAACAAGGTAAATTTATGCGCCAACGGTAGCTTTCACGTGACTTTGGATCAAAGGTACATGATAGGTTGGGTTTTCAAAACCACCTCCTAAACATTGAGGAAACTTGACAATGTTTCTGGATTTACGTTCTGATAGAGTTGTACGTACATTTATCAAATATTTACTCTGAGTGATTTTAACTCCTCATCTTTGATCTTCTTGTCTCAACTGCTTGATTCGTGTACATCTTCCATATCAACAAACAGGAGCCAACCTTCAGATGAAGGTTGTGAGAAGCTGATTTAAAGCAGGAACTTCAAGAACCATCATCAACCTTTGTGTACTGGAAGATAGAGAAATTTACGTCATTGATAAATATGTAGACTCCCTGTGATTGGGGGATGCCCTGATCCATCTATAAAAGGAGGATTTCTACCAAGAACCTTCAGAGCGAGGTGGAGACTGGTTTCAATTTTCCTTGTCCGTTTCCCCTTGCAAGTAAAATCTGGTTTCTGACCACAATCTCTATTGTCTTTTTTGTCGGAAAGAAATGTTTCAGGTTGTTTTAACCTAATACGTTCATTACATTCTTTTTTTTTATATAATAAATGTGAATTGTCTATTTTTTGGCACGAAAAAGGAAAAAATATATTTTTTAAAACTAACCTCTCTCACAGGGTGATTTTTTTTTATGTTTGTCAGAAGCTCAAATAACTTATTTTCAAAATAAAAGATGATCTGTGCCAAACAGGATCATCTCAGTGCAGCATTGATGAGCTAGTTACCAATGTTGTGCAGCATAAGATAATATATGCTTTTAACTAATAAAAGATCAAACTTTTCACCAAAGTTTTGCTTTGAATATAAATCTGTTCATTCTGAGGTAGAGTTGAGCAAACAAGACGTCTTCAGGTCAACAGGATGTAAAAACCTACATAGTTTATCATCTATGTGCACCTCAGCCATCAATGTATACATGTAACTAATCTAAATTACTATTATTTTATTTTTCTTCACCCACAGAGCCACCATGGAGAGAAAAAAAGCCCCATGTGGGCCGCAGGTTGCAGAGCCCTAAATTAGACGAACTGGTTTGAATGGGGATTACTGAGCAAAGAAGGAATGGTGATCCAGGAAAATGATTCACAAGAGGATTCTTGGAGATTAATGATGCTTCAGAGATTCCCAGCCAGTACTAATCAGAAAATAATACAATGTTCTCATAATTTCAACAAATCCTGTTCATTTAGTGTTGTAATCTGCATTTTGTGAGTGAATTTGTCTGTTTCCAATAGACGCCTTTCTCTAATAAACGCCAAATTTTAGAATAAACACCAGGGCAACAATTGGAAGATATACGGTGTTAACATAAATTGAACAATATTCTAAAGAATATTAACACCAGCCAAATCACCTGAATAACGTGCATGTGACAAATTGATGGTGTTAAGAGAAAAGTTAGGGAAGATTTAGTATCTAAAAATAAATAAATGTGATATTTGTACCCTAATCACCAATATGTTCCATTGTTTTACCTGAAAAACAATGTAAAAAGTGAATAACTTGCTTTATTTTAGGTTTATTGAGCCATTTCATGTATTTCTATGTTCAGAATCGGAAACTACCATTTGTTGTTACCAAATTTAGTCGCTGGGTCCTAAAAAATTGTTGTCCCTAACAGATTCCCAGCATGCATCGTTCCTTTGAGATGTCATCCCACAGCAAAAGCTTACATTTCTTTACTCTATTTCCACTAAGCCCTGCAAAGTTCGTTTCTAAAAGCACATTTAATATTACTGAGAACAAACTGTAACAATAAAACAATTCAATGAGTTAAAAGACTGAGAAATCATCTCCAACACTCACTCAAAAACCTCCAGAGGAACGTTGATTTCGTGAAGCTGCTGGCGGCACTTCTCGATATCTTGCAGCCCGGAAATCATGAAGTTTCTGTGGGAGGCATCACAAAATATGACATTAGCTTAGTGTGGTATTAATAATAAAGTGCTAGTGCCATGAATGAAACTCACAGCTTTTGGTTTAGAACTGCCTGGCTGCTCGGCTGGAAGTCACTGACGATGATCCCCAGCTGTCGAATGTTTTCGACGAATTTCTCCAGATGTTCTTCCAGGTTGTCGAACTTCTCTGCCATTTTAATCAACCCAGCTTGACGTATAAACGCGAAAAAACGAGTTTGGAACGACTTTCGGGCCGAATTCAGGAGCGGAACAGCTAGCAGCTAACACTGCGACAGTGGGAGCGCCGCCTTGCTTTACGGTTACACGGTTGCCGCGCAACGTAGCTGGTAACAGCACTGTGCCGTACTGCGACAGAAAATGTCGTGTTCAGTGGAACGTCTTCGGAGTAGATAGAGCAAAAGAAATACATTAAATAGCAAGTGTAGCAATCGAAATCACAATGTTATGTGGTAGTTTAATCAGACAGACTATATCGTTTTCCTGGCTTGGTATTTGAAAAAGTCTGATCCTAATGAAAATGTGACACCACGAACTGGGTCGTTTTCCAACAGAACCATCTGAAAGGTGACCCATGGCTAGATATCCTCCTAAATAAGGCTGAGTTCTGCTCCCAGAATTCAGATGCTTTGCTTTGCACTAACGTGTCCAGTTTGCTGAGTGAGCTGGGGACGAAAACGGCAAACCTGAAGCGAAACGGACGTCATTGATGATGACATTACACCGCTTTGACGGCGACTTCAGTCGCACCAGCCGACTGCAAGAAGGTAGCCGGGTGCAAACCGGAAAACGTATTTCAACCTTCAAAGTCAGAGCAATTGCCCGGTGAGCGGGAGACCAAACCTTGGGAGTGACGTAACCGCCGTGCTTTTATTTTGAAAAGCGGGCTCAGCTGGTGAGAGGAGACCGGTCTGGGAGAGAAGGGATTACTGGGGGCTGGTTTGTCCTCGGCTACATTAAAGCAGGAGCTGCTGCAGCTGCACGTACAGACATCAAAGCTTCTCCTCCGCCTCCTCCTCCTCTTCATCCTCACTGCAGCTCTTCCTCCCAGCAGCTCCATCACTGACTGGAGCATTTTCTTCTTTTTTTTACGCATCGGTGTCCAGACTTCGATAAGGAAGAATTTCAGCCAACCACGGTAAGATGAGCAGGCTTCTGGCGAGGGTCTACAATGATGAATGGTCGCATCATAGAGATCTCACTCAAATGTGATTAGAAAATGGGGTCCATCATCAAAGTGAGGAATTTTGAAGGAGATGTGTGACTCTTTTTCTATAGTGCTTAAATTTCCTAAAGCAAACAAAGGAGGAAGATCCCTTTTCATGTGACTGACATGAAGGCGTTTTTTTTTCCAGTCGTCTCTTCTGCTTTTCTTTGTATTTGTTCACAAATTATAAATGATCCACACCATAAAAAATCATTGTATTCTGATTTATAATGATAAAATTAATAATAATAATTTTCCATCATACATCTCTCTCACACATAGAGGTCTCTCTGAAAGCCTGTGCGTAACGCAGGAGTCTAAGATGGAGCAACTGCAGTCATGATGTCCGCTTTTCTGCAGAAGACAGAGGGCTTGGTGGAATTGATCTGTCTGACTAAACTGTTTTTATTTTCCGCAGTGAAATCTAATCTGTGGCGTAATTGTGTCTGCTTCCAGCCGAAACGCGTCGACATGATGCTCTGAGGAGAGGCGCAGGCTCCAGCGGTCGTGTTCATCCTGAGGCTGCAGCGAACGGAGGGGGGATTGCGGTATAACAAGGTTAATAATCAGCATCAGTAAAGGTCGTCTGCGAGAGCGGGAACATCGCCCCTGTGCGGGGGGGATCGGCGGTGAAATCTCTTCTAGTTGCGAAAAAGAAAATTATGGCCACTCTGCTGCGGAAGATCGGTCTGATCCGTCTGCACGACCGAGACACGGAGGACCCCAAGCACCACCAGGGCTCGTTAAAGGGGAGCAAAGGGAACCAGAAAAACAACAAACACTGTCAGACCAACGACACCAACATCCTGAGCACCCCTGAGATTAAAGCCAGGAAGCTGGACCAGCACGCCAAGGAGAAGCCATCAGGCAAAGACAAGCAGGGCAAGGATGCTAAGGAGAAGCAGCAGACTGGGGGGGGCGGGAGCAAAGCCACCAGTGCCTCCTCAATACCACCGCTGGCGCCTCACCGGCAACACTGCACCCAGGTCCGGACACGCAGGCTGATGAAGGAGCTTCAGGAGATCCGGAGGTTAGGGGACAACTTCATCACGGTGGAGCTGGTGGAGGACAACCTGTTTGACTGGAATGTCAAGCTGCACCAGGTGGACAAGGACTCGGCGCTGTGGCAGGACATGAAGGAGACCAGCACCGAGTTCATACTGCTTAACGTCTCCTTTCCCGATAACTTTCCCTTCTCGCCGCCCTTCATGCGCGTCCTAACGCCTCGCCTGGAGAACGGCTACGTGCTGGATGGTGGGGCCATATGCATGGAGCTGTTGACCCCCCGCGGATGGTCCAGCGCCTACACGGTGGAGGCGGTCATGAGGCAGTTTGCTGCCAGCCTCGTAAAAGGACAGGTGAGAGGAGGGAAGCTCAAAGAATCATCAACCATCTGCCACATGAATCATCTCTGATGCATGCATGTTCGTCGTTCAGGGAAGGAATTCTCATCAACTATGTCTAATCAGTTATTCTTCTCAACCCCAACCTTCATTCCATCATTTTAATTTGTAACTTAAATTCCATAATCTTCTTTCCAAACCTCTTTCTCCTAAAAATCTATGATTTTCGTGTGACTTTATACCAGCCAGTCCATGCGGCACAACCTTCAATTCTTCTCTACTGTCACATTGTGCTCTCCTTTTATCACGTCCATAAATCAGCTTGTCTGACTACAAAGAGCTGCTGCTATGCATCGGAAACGGATGCTCCGGTGTGGCCTAAGATATCCGTAGTCCCATCGGATCATTCCAAAGCAATTATTCCAGACCTATTGATGAGGATAGATGAAGCGAAAGCAGCTAGCCCAGTGATTCAAATATCCTGGATTATATAATGATGCCAATTTTTTTATGAGTTTCTTAATGCACTGCAGCAGCTCCACAACCGCTGCAAAAATGGCTGCGCCGCTCCAATCACTGGAGGTTATAGTGGCAGGTTTCCTGCTCTCCTACCGAGCAGAAGAAAAGCTCATTTTCACATCTGACTCCTGTCGTTTTATCACTGTCTCTTCCCAGCTCAGAGTCTTTTGGGATCAGCAGTGTGACACTGCTGTGGTGTCAGACCTTATGTAAACCCTCGCTGGACCACGCTGTCCTATCCTCCAACTTTCAGAGCTGTGATGACATAACTGAGCATCCGTCCTGAATCATCCGTGGTCATTAAGCAACTGTCAAAAATAGAGGTCGTGCAAAGAAACCGTGTGCCCAGTTTAGATTCACAAAAATACGCGCGTGGGGGGGTTTGTCATCATTCATCATGAGGAAATGAGCTAGCAGCTCTGCAGTGGTTCCCCTTTATGGTGCAGTGTCTTCTTCCTCTGGTGTGCCAGTGGAAACAGTATTGATTCAATCGTCCTCTGTGTATGTGTCTATGCAGCCTTTAGCTCTTTGTTTTCCTATTTTCAGCCCTGTGCCTGCATCCTAATTTGGTTGAAAGTATATTTGTCTCTTGTGTATCATGATGGGCAGAGCAAACACACTGTACTCATATATAGCTAGAGACACTGAATATATTTATCCACTCTCGGCCACCGGCTCCCTCTGACAATAGTGCTGCAGCCGCTTTAGAAGCTTCCTGCCTATTTTTAGTGTAGGAGGATGAATGTGGTGACACAGCGTTGAGCTGGAAGTCAACAGAGTGTCTTCACCTGCGGATGTTAGCAAAAGCAGACACAAACAATCCCAGGAGTCGAGGTGTGATGAGATTTCCAGGGGAGTCTGGTTGAGCTAAAGGCAACAGTCACCCTCAGACAACTAACTTCCTATGATGAGCCAGTTCTTTGTCTGTCATATATATATATAGATATATATATCTATATATATATAGATATATATATCTAGGAAAAAGCACGTATTCAACAGCCTGATATGGACTGTGCTTTGTAGAGAAACCTAGAGAAACTCATGACAAGAATGATTTCAATAAATGTTATCAGTTAGACGGTGGTGGACTTGGGTGTTTTGGGGTCCCATGCAAACAATAACATGGGACACTCTGCAGTGGTTGTACTAATTTTTTCTTACTTTAAAAACCGTCCATCAAGTAACTTCTTTACTGGTCCACTTTTAGATATTGTCAATGTCAAGAGATCAAATGATTAAATATACATTAAAGAAGTGAAAACACATTTAAACGTATATATATATGTATGCACGTGTGTGCGTATATATATATATGTTTGTATGTATCCATATACATATATGTACAGAT
>NC_050522.1:873445-894824 GCF_002922805.2 Oryzias melastigma | reverse complement strand
TATATATATATATATATATATATATATATATATATGTTTGTATGTATCCATATACATATATGTACAGATATATATATGTATGTATGTATGCATGTATGTTTTCATGTGTATACACACACACACACACACACACACATATATATATATCCCAAATCCACAAAACCCTCCGCATCTCTTTCTCACCCCTGTGGCAGAAAACGTCTGTTACTGATCCCATTTCATCAAAAAAAAAACTTCTGATAAAACATTTAGTAAAGAACATTGGAGTTTTTTTAATTCAGAACAAAAGACTGTCCAGAAATGTTACTGTACAGTCACTCTGTCTCTCTGTGTCTTATAACCAGGAGAGCATGCTTCCTCGTTCATCAAATAATAGACAATAGACATGCTCTGGACGATAATTATCCTCTGCAATTATTTTCTTCTGAGTTGTGCTGTAACAGGTATTCGAGCACTCGGATACTCGCGATCTGCTTTAGAGATACTTGCGTATCTCTGCCCCCTCTGGGAGCAGAGATACCCTGCAGCACCTCCTTCGGCCGCAAACGTTTCATACAAGCGTCTTGAGTTGTCAGAGTTTCTGTGACAAACTGGGAGAGTCACGTGACTGAAAAATATCTGCAACTACGTGAAACCGTGAATAAAGAAACACGAATTAGCGTGTCGAAAACTGTATGTGTGTGCATCTATATATATATAATATAAAACTTGCTGTTGATGAAATAGTCTATTACTACACAGGGGCGGGTGGACAAACCACTTTGACATGAGCAGTCTTATGTCGTTGCAGTGATTTGGGTTTTTACAACAGAATTAAATAATATTGGGCATGGAAATTAATTATTTTAGACACATTTTTAATTGTTCATCTCGGCCCCCCAAAGTGTTGAGGACCCCCAGGCAATCGCCTACCATTCTCCTAATTTTAAGTCCTCCCCTGCAGTTAGCCCAGTTTCTAAAGGCTTTAATTATGGCGATTTTAATCTGATGCCAGTAAATGCTTTAGATGACTTAAAGTAACATGCATGCATGTGTATTAAGTCCAAATACATGCATGTAGATGTAACAGTCTGATGATTGATCAAAAGTATGCAACATAGAATGGGACGATGAAGATAACAGCATCATAGTTAGCATGAATCTCATTAAAAAATCTGAATGAAGCGGTAATGGGATTGCAACTCAGTATGTTATTCATTGTCTGTTTAGGCAAACTGTTAATCAGTTGTTTGAACAATACAACAAAATGTAAAGGCATCATGCTAATATGAGTTATCTACAAGCTCAGTCCACCAAATGTGCCTGTTAGAGCTCTGTTTATGTCAGGTCAATTTCAAATGGAAGTCTACCTATTTTATACACCTTGCACTGTACGTATGGTTTACAATTGATTTCAGAGTTAGCCATTAGTTTATGTTTTTATATTCAGGGATTGTAAATGCATTATTTTCTACTTTCTATTTGAACTCCTTGGTAACAATCACATACATTTGTGTTATTTTATGAAAGTTCTGTATATGCTGCTTTATTCAGGAGCCAAAAATAATGTCAGGCAGCTTCAAAGTGGTTAGCACAATGTTTGATGCAATACTCAAATGCAAATCTGCCAATGACCAGAAATATAATTCTAAATAGAAACACCTCGTCATTTTGAATTAACTTTTTAATCTCTCATACAGTGAGTCCAGTGTGTTTTTTACCTAAATCATTGCTGGTTTAGGCAAGGCAAGTTTATTTGTATAGCACATTTCATGTACAGAGACAATTCAAACATAAAACATTAGAAAAAACACTCAAAATAAATAGTAAATGTGTGATCATTAAAATAAAATTAAAAGAAAGTAAAAACATTTCAAGTTAAAATAAGCATAGATAAACAGTGCAGACGTAAACAGAGAATTAGAAAATTCTCAGTCCACTTTTTCAATTATTAAATTTATTAGGAGTCTTAGTCACAACAGTTACACACTATTGTCAAATCCACATTTTCTTAGCTTTATGTAAAATCACATAACTCAGATAAATGAGTAATAATAGAAATCAGCCACAGACAAGATTATATTTAAGATTATTTCTGATGTAATAACGCCTTATTCCATCATGTCATTAAGACTGCCAGTTTACTGACAGATGAGTATAAATCAGATTTGGAAAGACAGATATCAAATTTTTAAAAACAACATTGGCAGTCTAAGCTCTCAAGATGACATGGGATGTCATTATTAGTGCTTGTATTCGGAGTTATATCTTTTTTTAGATCCGTAATGACTTCTAACTGCCAAAACTCCGTCAAAGATGAGATGACGTAAATTGCCTCATCCGTGGTTATATTTAGGCTTTGGAAAAGACCCAACTTGAGTCACTTAAGGATGTATTTGGACTGGAAAAATCCATTGGTCTGGACCGAGTCTACTTCATTTGGTCTTGATCAAGTTTGCATTTGGTCTGTATTCAGACTGCAGTCAAATGGACATTTATGTTTCAAAACAAAGCTTGTAAACAAAACCATGTGACTGAAGTTCTCTTCAGTCATATTACACTGATACGTGTCATATAAACTGTCAGGAAAACAGTGTGAGAAGCAATGTGTATCACGATAAAAGTTGTTTTAATGAGCCTCCGTTTATCCAACCATATTTCATTGCCATGTCTCCTTGTTGCTCCAGACCAAAAATTTGCACCAGATTATCGGAGGAAACTAACTCTGGCTCACTTTGGAGCTTTCAGACATCCCGTTCAAGGCTTTGGGGTTGTTTTTTAGAAAGGGAATTCACCCTCCTTTCAAAAGAAGGATCATAAAATTTCCCTGTAAAGACCAAACCGTTGGTCCCCTGGGGATATATACTGATCTGATGTTGACATCGATTCCTGCTCATCCTGACTCGGCCCAGAGCACATGGCAGTGTTATGCAATCTGCTTCAACCCTCAGAGCTGTTCCCAACGTGGACTTGAGCCTTCCCCGCTTTGCTCAGTGTCTGATCTTTATTCACATGATGGCTCCACTTCTATTTGCTTTGAGATAGCAAGTATGTGTCCTCTTATGATTTAAGCACAATGTGAGTAATTATGCTCACTGTGATTGGCTCATGTTTTATTACCAAAGGTTACAGTGTCGTTAATCAGCATGGTTATCACTCCTGTTGTTAAAATGACGTCCATTCAAAGCAGTGGTCTGCTTTTTGGAGGTGGTGACAGGATGGATAGGGAGATGTACTAGTCTGTTTATTACATGTAACAGAAAATTGAGTTTTTCTCTTTTACTGCTGTTTATATAACAGTGGCCAATCAGCAATCTGTTTTTAGCAAGAAAATACTATAGGTTTCAGTTTTTGTTGATGGGTGTTGGAGAAAATAAGGCTTTCTTTTCATGAACAAGAGGATCTGAACATTAATCCATAATTCTGGCACATGATGCCAGTCACAGGCTTCACATTCACGTTACTTTGTTTACTAGGATTAGTTTAGGACAGGCTAAACTGGTGGGAAATAATGAGCTACATCTATTGACTGTATGTAGCAGGGATGGGCAACTTTTCAACTTGTGGGCCACAAAGAGTTTTAAAATTTGACAGAAGGGCCAGACCGGGAGGAGATGTGTGGAGTGTTTTGGTAATCCACCTCGTAAGAGACATAATATGGAATCTGAAAATATATATACAGTATATATATAGTATAACTGTGACTTTTGTTCCCATTTAGTGGTAATTACACCAATTGGTTGATGTCCTTCAGGAATATAGGTAAAGTTAAAGAAATGCTGCATTCATGTGGTGTTGGACTGATCGGAAAAATTACTCAAAAAATACACATAAATGTCAGAAGAACAACAAATCTTCCAACACCATATGAATGCAGAGAAACTTTCTGCACCTAAACAAAAGTCAATTTATATATAGTGCACCAGCTATGTGGAGACACCAGAAGTACAGGGAAAACAAGACATCATTAAGGATAATCTATATAATTTTCCAGTGTGGCGGGCCAAATTGAATAGCATAACGGGCCGCATATGGCCCCCAGGCCGTAGTTTCCCCACCCCTCGTATATAAAGAACTGGACTGAGTTCATAGAAATGCCTTACCTTTGGCTCCAGCAAAATGAAGCCAATTCAGTCACCATTTTTCTGTAATTTAAAAGCAGAAGCTAGTGATTGGTCGGTGGTTTAAACCCCCCAATTTAACCCCTCAACGCTGAGTGTCAAGCGGGTTGATATTGAGTCTCATTTTTAGTCTTTGGTATGACTATGCCTGGATTTGAACTTACACATTTCTAGTGTCAAGGTGGACACTCTACCACAAGGAAACTGAGCTGGGTATACAGTCAATGGGTTAAACTGAATAGACGAGCTGAGACAGTCTGTGAGCTCCACGCTGAAATCAGGACACAGTTGCAACAGGAATGGAAACTGTGACCTTAATCTCCAGATCATTCAGTGCTCACCTTGGTCGCGTATATCCTCTGTGATACTTTTAACCTGAAGCAGGATCTGATCATCCAGCAGCAACACACATAGCATACACATGATTTTTCTCAAAATTAACCTAATGGTTCAGTAACTATGAAGACGTAATGATTTCAGAGTTAGCTAGAACCTATTTTAATTTTGGCATTTCAGTGTGCAGCAGTGTGGTGGTATGGTGGTTAGCACTGCCACTTCCCAGTGACAAGGCTCTGGTTCAAATCCCAGCTAGATGTGGATCCTGCATGAATACATGAGTGTTCTTTACGCTCTCCAACAGGACACAAATATACTTCCTCATTTGATTAGTGGTTCTTAACTGCCCCAGAAGGTCATTGGTACAAAGACACCTCCAAAGGATTTGCAGCTTTCTTCACATCCAGCCTAAGATAGTGATTTAAAAAGAAACAAGGTGGAATTCCATTAATGAAAAAACTAAAACAAACTGTAAATAAATATTTAATTTCATAGAGCCAATGTTTTAAACTCAAGCAGGAGTGTAAATGCAGTAATCAATGTCTAAAGATATCTTTATGTGTACCTGTACCTGGCTCTTATTACTCAACCTTGTTTTCATATTTATTATGTAAACATTAGTTCTGATTTCAATTTTAATATGAGAATTCTGGTGGTGGCTTTACTGGACCATTCAAATCTACCTTAATGGATTGACCAAATAAGGTTTGTGAGGTTTTCAAGACACATCTTAAAGTCCCACTGCATCGCTTTAAATTTTTTATTTATTTATTAAAAAAACTTCCCAGTGATATTTTAATTATGATTATGCCGTAGATTAAAAATAACAATAACAAAAAAAAAAACACTGTTGTTTTCTAGGACATAGTTTCTGCAGAGCGACAGTTAATTCGAAATTCACCTCGGGGTTGTGGGCAGACTTTTGGCAGAGAACAAGCCTTCCCTGACTTCCCATCATTCCTTTGTTTACACTCTCTCTGGCTAGACTACAGCCCTCACAACCCCAACAGAAAGGATGAACAATTTGGAGATATCTAGCTGTACACCTTTGAGCCAGATTCCAGCTCAGAAGAGGAAAACAAAGTTGTTCATGAATCTATTTGTCTACAAGTTGATGCATCAGCATGGAAAAAAAAACACTCAGAGACACAGTTTTAAGCTTAATTCCCTTTACATATGTCCTCCATCATGAGAAAAATACCACAAGAATATGTTAAAAACACCTAAAACCCAATTGTCATTGAAGAGGGGGTTTAAGGGGAGAGTAGTTGTGTCTTTCAGTTCTCTTGAGGCTCATTAAAAAAGGAACATATCATTGTTATGCATGTAAATGGTATACTTGTATAATCCTTAACTTCATTCAAAGAGGGCCCAAAGTGCCCAAAGTATAACCACCAGAAGGAATGTGGTGTTCAGTGTCTTGCCCAAGGACACTTGGACACATCAGCAGGGAAGGCAGGAACCAATCTTCCAATTGTTGCCCAACCACTTTACCTCTGTACCAGAGTCATGTTGTTATGTGAAGTATTCATAAGGCTAATTTAAGTTGCACACACTTGTGACGTATGGTGCCCTTATGCTACTATGAAGTTGTTGGTAAAGGATTAATCACAACCATTCTTACAGCTAGATAGTCAGTGGGCAAAAAATGGGCAAACCTGTCTGAGGCCCACAGGGGGTATGTACTGATTATGTAAAAGTGTAGTGTTGTATGAATGTAGAAAGAGGTGTAGATGAACCTTTTTGTTTTGCGGACTCACCAAGTGATCTACAGTTGTGACTATGGCATTAGACAACATAAAAAGTTGACACATTCTCATCCCCCACTTGTCACAAATTGACGTTTGGTTAAGGACCCTCTGTGTCACTTTTTGACGTTTTGGTTGTCCCCAACTCATCGTTTATTGACGTGATGGCTGTTCCCATTAAATCACGGGTGAATCGGAACTGGTCCAGTACTGGGATGTGGAGCACACCAGTACAAACCCGGTACAGGTACCCTTACCCAACACCAGACCAGATGCGGTACCCGACCCGAACCAGTACCAGATGTGGTACCAGGCGCAAACCGGACGTGGTACCTGATGTAAACCAGTACCAGGTTAAGGTTAGGGTACTGGTACTGGGTTAGGGTACCGGTGCGTGGCATGTCACAAGGACCAGTGCACATCTGGTACCGCAGACGGTAATAGGTCCGGAGGATTGCGGTCCCTTGGTTTTATGAACAGCCATGACTTTAAAATACGATTAGTTGGGGACTCCCACAATGTCGAAAAGTGACGCGGAAGGGTCCTATGTGACAAGTTGGGGATGAGAATGTATTGAAAGCACACCCTAGTCCCCTTCAAAAAACCCTACCCTATGTCCTCCTTTGCCAACATATTCTCATTTCCCAGTCATCAGATATTGACGTTTGGCTAAGGACCCTCTGCGTCACTTTTTAATGTTTTCGATGTCCCTAACTCGTAGTTTTTTGACGCGCTGACTGTTTCCATTAAATCACGGGTACCCAACCTCTGAGCCGTGAACCGGAACTGGTCCAGTAGCGGGATGTGGAGCGCAGCGGTACCCTTACCCAACACCGGATCAGATGTGGTACTGGACACGAACCAGTCCCAGGTTAAGGTTAGGGAACTGGCACTAGGTTAGGGTACTGGTACTGGACGGGTCCCGAGGACCATTCCGCTTCCGGTACCGCGTCCCGAGGATTGTGGACCCCTGTTTTACGAACACGCGAAGGGGTTAACCAAACGTCAACATGTGACGACATGGGGATGAGAATGTGTTGAAAAAGCAGATCAGTTCTTTGATGATCCCCTGAGTGTCTCCACTCCACAGGGATTGGACTCCTTGAGTCATAACTTTGTAACAAAGACTTCAATTTACTGATTTTCCTCATGGATAGGAGTTGTTTTTCTGCAGGTATGCATCTGTTTCAACTCGTCCGTTTAATGTCACTTTCTCTCAGACGTTCTCTGTGAAAGGAAACAGATCCAGTAAACTTGAGTTCCACTGTTGGTTTAGTCAGGTTAGTGGACAGGTATCTGCTGGTGTTCTGAGAGGATTTTAAGCCCTGGAAAACGTGTGGATGAATCACACCTTTTTTTTTTTTTGTCCTCTCTCCCACACACTCTCCTTCAGGGAAGACTTAGTTCTGCTGACAATAACAAGATGAGCAACATTAGCCTACACGTCCTTTCTCCTCACTGTAGCCCACTTAGGATGGAGGGTTGGCTTGGGCACTTTGCTGCTACACAGAGTGAGTGCAGGAGCGGGATTGCTAGTGTTCATGACTGCGCCTGCTTCCTGTCTCTGCTCAACCTGCTGGAGGCTGTGCTTTCATGGCTGTTTGAAGCCGGCATCTTAAAAGCTCCTCCTGCCTTTAAACATTGATCTGCTGTTGATCATCCGGCCTGCAGACCACTCGCCCAATCAGCATTTTTTCTTCTCCAACGCTCATGTCTCTGTGCAAAAGACATGGTTGGGATTCCGCGCTATGAGTGGGACATGTGCGAACCGTGTCCAGACAAACTCGGTTGAACCGACCTTTTTGGGTTTTTTTGCTTCCTACTTAAGAGGCTATTTAAAAAGTGACCCGGGATCAGCCTACACATTCACATGGATGCACAAAAGTGATGGGCCTTTCTGAGCTACAGTAACAGTTTAGGACATTGGTTTTCAAAAAACTTGTTCCAGGGAGGAGCTGATAGGGCAAAATGTTTGAGGGTTTTCCAGGACTTTTTAACTGCTATCATTCAGTGCAAATACAAACTTTTTTCTGTTTTACAATCATTCAGAATTAACTTCTGGGGGCTTCTTTCTCACTGTGTGGACTGTGTCTGGATGACAGCTGCTTCCACTGTTTCTGTGACTCTGTGACTGAATTTGAAGGCTATCCCGCATTCATCCGAGTGGAGAAAAAAAAAAAAGGTGTTGGGGGGTGGGGGGTATTGTTATCTCTAATAAAAATAAGAAAAATGTCAGAAAGTTCAGGAAACCTGAGCAGGCAGCCCCCGCACCCCGCAGCGGCTGTCTGTCTTCCGGTGTATTTAGCGAGCAAGCTCCGTTGGGCTAAAGGAGGCGGGGTGACTGCAGCCAGAGAGCCGCTCCGGCGAGCAATCTGCCTAGTGTGTATCTCTTCTTCCCCCGCCCTGGTGACTCCGCGGCTCCTGTGAGCGGAGGAATTAGATGGACGTTCAGGACAAAAACACTCACATTGGTTAATATTCTGCCCACTGAGTGACTCACTGAATATGTCACGTGTCCAAAGCTGAGTTCCTGATTGGCAGATGCGATGTGGAGACCTGTCAAACATCAGATATTTAAATTTTGACTGCGCCGCACTCATCGCTCAAATCGCGCCACAGGAATTCACTTCGCCTCAATTCGCGTCTGTTCCAGTGAGTTAACATTGAAACTGTCCGAATCCATCGCACGAATCGTGCTCATTGTGAATGCTGCAGCTGCATGGAATAATATACAATTCTTCTAATGAACTCCTGCTGCTCTGCAGAAACTTTGTCCCTGTCAGAACGCCAGTGTTTTGATTTAGCTAAAAACAGCCTAATCGTGATTAAAAGACCACTAGGAACACTGAAAATACATCAAACGATGATCGGAGTGGGATTTAAAGCACATGGTCAAGTTTGGAATTTCCTTTAGTCAGATCTTCACACTGCTCTCATTAAAAGTGTGACTGGCTGATAAATCAGGAGAAGGCTTCTTCACTAAGACCCTCTGAAGTGAGTCTCACATTTCAATGGAGGGACTGTGGAAGGTGACGCTAAAGTCAGTCATTTGTTAGAAGGGGTAAAAAATGAAAATGTTAATGGATGAAGTATGCCGAAAAACTGTTCTGGAAGTCGATTTTTGACATTTTTGACATTACGTCCCTTTGGACAGGCTGAAAAACTGGGTTGGAGTCATCCGAATCTGCTTTAACCCTTCCGCTCTCTTTGGGTCCAGATGACTCCAACCACATATTGATGTGTGATTCCTTCTATGACAAATGTGGACAAAGGTGGACAGGATTTTATGTCTGTCATGGACATTAGTGAAACTCAAAAATCAATGATAGAAAAAGTTCAGCGCACTGTCTTGGGGGGTCCAGATGACCCCACTTATAATGTAAACAAACCAATAAGAGCGGAAGGGTTACACTGGTTCACTTCATATCTCACTGGTAGATCCTTTTCCATGTTATCCTCTAAGTTTAAGTCCTCCTCTGCATCCCTCTCTTCTGGTGTGCCACAAGGCTCTGTTTTGGGACTTTACTGTTCATTTCATATCTGCTGCCTTTGTAGCATATTTTAAGCGCTTTTAATGGCATTTCTTCCCATTTTTATCCTAATGATTTTCAGCTTTATGTGTCTTTTAAACCTCAGGATGTTTTTAAAATACAGATTTTACGCAGCCCCCCCCGTGAATCCAGCTGCACTGGCTCCCCATCCACTTCAGAGTGCAGTTTAAAATCCTGGTTTAAACTTATAGAGCTTTTAATAACTAAGCACCAGCCTATATAACAGACCTTGTGCAGCCGTACAATCTCAGCAGGTCCTTCAGATCATGTGACCAGGGCCTTTGCAGCAGTGGCTCCATCTCTCTGGAACTCCCTTCCTTTCAGCCTCAGATCTGTTGACTCACTGTTTTCTATCAAAAAGCAGCTAAAAACACATCTTTTTAAAATTGCTTTTTCTTAACTCTGTTTTTACATTCTGTGTTTTACTTTGTATTTTACTGTGCACCACTTTGGGATTTTTATCCTGAAAGGTTCTATATAAATAAAGATTATTATTATTTTTATGCTCTCTGCATTTTTAATCCATCTTCCTATTGCTCATTTCCTTCCCTCTCTCTGTCTCCTACAGGGCCGTATCTGCAGGAAAGCAGGAAAGTCCAAGAAAGCCTTCAGCCGTAAAGAGGCTGAGGCCACCTTTAAGTCCTTGGTGAAGACCCATGAAAAGTACGGTTGGGTGTCCCCGCCCGTGTCTGACGGCTGAGCGCCGGGCTGCTGTCTGAGCGAGCCAGACCAACGCTGCTAGCTCTGACACACTAAACTCAACAATGTTCACCTTTGGCTGTTTCACACTGGAATTTCTCTTTTTCTCCTTTTTAGCGCTCTTTTATTTTTGCCTCCTCATTCCTGAAAGAACTTTCCTCTGCGCAAAAAAAAAGAAAAAAAAAAGATTTGTCGATGACTTCATGGAGTATTTCACCTGTTTTGGGAACAAGGGACAACTCTGTGTGTGAGTGTGTGTGTGTGACATCATCACCTGTGTGGTTGGACACTGAAACTCTACATGACACTGAAGAAGACTCTGCTGTCTGTCCTTCATCACTGAGCTGAGTCCCATGGTGTTGTTTGCATATAAATGAAGCCGTTCCTGTTTAATATATGAGCAGAGCAGTGGCATTTACACCTGCTGACACTCCCTCCTCCCCGCCTGATGGACCGTCCCATGGCCCTCAGTTCATTGCAACTTAAGATTGTAAATCACATGGAGCTCTCACTTCTTCTTTTGTGGTTAAATTCCGATGAAAGATGGTTTAGATTTGTAATGGAGGACACCAGTTTCACGCTCTTCTTCTGCTTTGTCCGTGTGTTTGGGTGTGCCGGAGCAGAAGAAGACTTGAATTCCCACAATGCAGCTGGTAAACTGAAGGCTTTGTGTGAATTTGAGGGAAGAAACTGCAAAATGAGCCTTTTTGAGAGGCACTGGGATTGCTGAACTTCTTGCTCACTGTGCTGCTCGTTTGCTTGAAATGTTTGGCTGGGAGCTGAAGGCGCACACAGGCAGAACCCGCCTCCAAAGTCGCACCTTGCTAGGCTAGGCGGTTGCAAAATGGCCGTGGACAGATATTCAGTTCTGTTGTGTGGAGCTCCACCCTTTAAAAGCACTTCATGAATGTCTCCCCCGAACCACGCTGCAGCACCGGCCTCCCGGTCAGACCGTCCCGGTGGTCCAGTGGGGTTTTTGTTTCTCCATCTGCCACTTAAATGTCAGAGGCAGAGCTGCTAATTGGTTTGACATTTCCACAGAGCTTCATTAGAAAAGAGCAGCAAGAGCAGGATGTAACTCTTCCTCGACAAACCTATTTTTAGGACGGAGGGGGCTCCTCTATGCTGCTAGAGTGCTGTGTTAGACTCCCTTCATAAAGAAGTGACAGCATCTGGTGTGTGATCATGTCCTCTTTTCCAGGGTTAATGTTGTCGTGATCTTTCAGCTTCAGCAGAGAAACCGTAAAGTCTATAACTCTAAAGACAAAAGATCCGCCACTGCGAGTTCGCCGGCTTCCAGAGAATCACTTTGTGATATAGGTTAGACTGGTAGTTTGCAGACACTAACTGGTTGAACTGATTACGCTGTATTATATCTGCATGTGATACGTGATTGGTAGCTAGCTACTGTATATCTTTTTCGGTTTCTTTTTTTTAAAGAAAAGCAAGGGAAAAAGAAAAATGCAAGTTCTTTTTTTTTATTTTAGCACCTTTTTTGCGTTTGGTACTGTACAAACTTTCCTTTCTCTGCGTCCTAAAAAATGTCACATTGTGTTCAATGAATGTTTGTGTTTTAATTTATTTGTGGTTTGCCAAAACGATGATTTTTGAAGCATGTTGCAGGTGTTGTCCTGACGAACAGGAAGAAACAAAAGAGCGATAGCCTGTACATTTGTGTGAAGGGACGAGGTGTGTTTATTTTCGGGGGGGTTCAGGGGTTGGATTGCCTGAAGACGATAAAGAAGGTGTTTCCTCTCTCTGTGATGTCACCATCACCCCTTCCCCATTGGTCCACACACTGATCCGCAGCCTCAGTCTCAGATTTGGGATCAGTTTGGCCTCCCCGAGCTTCAGACTCATCAAAGGAAGCTGACCCCAGGTCAGTTAGCGTGGAGAACACCATCCTAGTCCGGACTTGAAGGTTTTGTCTGGCCCGAGGTCTTAAAAGGTGAAAGGTCATCGTTGAGACCAAACAGGAATGTGCAATAAAAGTTACAGCTTATTAAAACTGCCATGGTTTTGTGTTTTTGTTCTGGATGCACGTCTTCAGTGACCCTCGTCTGGATGCCGTGACCTTTTAAGACAGACTGGAAGGATGAGAGCTTCTGTCAGCGAGAACTGAGTCCTGCCCAACCAGCAATGCTAAGTAGGCCCCATTTGGTTTAAAAGTGGGAAGAAAATTTGGACCCCAAATGGGTGTGTCCACAGTTTCTGTGCTGGCCCCACCTGTGTTTGACTGCATTGGCTTAAGTGGACACTCAGTGGGTTGGCTCGCTATGCTAGCTAGCCATCCAGTGAATCCGTAGCAAGTTAGTGAGTTCTACTGTAGAGAGCTAGCAAGCTCCGCTGTAGCGACTGCTTTAGAGAGCTAGCAAGCTCTACTGTAGGGAGTATGGTTGTAGAGAACTAGTGAGCTCCACTGTAGCAAGCTAGCGAGCTCTACTGTAGCGAGTATGGTTGTAGAGAGCTAGTGAGCTCCACTGTGGAGAGCTAGCGAGCTCTACTGTAGAGAGCTAGCAAGCTCCGCTGTAGCGAGCACTGCTTTAGAGAGCTAGCAAGCTCTACTGTAGGGAGTATGGTTGTAGAGAGCTAGCGACCTCTGGTGTATCATACTAGCAAGTTGTGCTGTAGCGAGCTTGGGAGCTCCGCTGTCCACGAAGCGGCTAGCGTAGCGAGCCAACCCACTGAGTCCCATCTTAAAAACGTGGGCAAATACAGGTGGGGCCACCACGGAAACTGTGGACAAACCCAATAGGGGCCCACATTTATACCCACTTTAAAACCATATGGGGCCCACTTGGCCTTGCTGGCTGGGTATATGAACAGATTGATCATGAGAACATTTCTTGGTTTCGATTCAAAATGGCACTTCTTTTTGTTTGCAAGTTGTTTGTTATGTTTAACTGTTCAACAAATGTCGCAGCCACAAAAGCTTCAGCCTCCTTCACCCAGTCCAACACTAAAGCCTCCAAGAAAATAGGAGCCAGTTATCAGAGTTCTGCTGAAGATCAGATCTCAGAGCAAAATCCAGTAGAACCTGTAGAAAACTCAGCAAATATGAGGCAAAAGGTTATATATTAAGGTGAATTAGTCATGTGTAAACTATAAACATTTGTTAATTTATGAATGAATTCTTCACAGGTGAAAAAACACAAGTTCTTTCAGAATTCTTTGATGTCCTTCCCAGTGGTATTTGTGGGGTAAAAATTCACCTCTGACTGTGGGTGAGGCTGTGGGTGCAGAAGTAAGCCTCTGCTGATATCCCATCATCCCTTTGTTTACACTCTTTCCTGCTAGCTTATAGCCCGTCACAACCGCAAGCTAACATTAGGGGTGCAAGAAAACTGACGAACAGTTTAGATCCAGATTCCAGTTCAGACGAGGAAAACAAAGACGTTCATGGATCTATTTGTGCTCAGAAACATAGTTTTAATCTCAATATTCAGGCGTTTGGGGGAATAATGATAAATCAACCCTTCATTGACTTTCAATACTTCAAAAAAGACAAATATGAATTATTCACAAAGTAAGTTACCTTGATCACACAAACAACTTATTTAGAAGAACTTAGATTTTATGATTTGGTAGAATACTACACAGGTCAAATAATAGTCAAAGTAGAAAAAAAATATTACCAAAAATTATGAAAATGTATTCAGTAAAAGAGATTTAAAAAAAGTAGATTTATTTCATAAAAGCCACGCACAAACATAAAAACTATTTTGTGTGTCCCTGTGTGGAGCATTTAAAGCGATGTCCAAACATAAACAAGTTAGTAAGAAATATAGAAATATGATATAAATATACAAAGCATAAACAAACTGTGATATATCTATAAATGTTGTGAGGGTACACTTGGGGAATAGCATTTAAATGGAACTAAATGAGTCAGTGGCGGTTCTGGCATAGATGTAGTCCTGGGCCAGCCACCCATGTAGCGTACCTGTGTGCATCCAGTACCTCATCCAGTACCTCATCCGGTACCGCATCCCGAGGGTTGTGGACCCTTGATTTTACGAACAGCCAACATGTCACAAACCAACGAGTTCGGGACATCTAAAATGTCAGAAAGTGAACCAAACGTCACTATCAGATGACTTGGGGATATTAATGTGAAACATGTTGGATGGAGAGACAGGTATTCTCTTTAAAAATCAGATTATTTTTGTGTGAAAGCTGCACACCTGTCCTTAATGTTTAAACTCAGAGGTTTGGCAGAGGAGAAATAATATTAAAGGTTTTTTTTAGCTTATGCACTTGTCCTACACTTTCTTCCATTGATGGAAGCTCAGATAATAACATGCTTTAACCTTGAGAAAGGTCCTTTCAGCATGAAGCAACCTATCATCCAGACCATGAGTTCAGAATATCCATCATCTCGAAGAGAACAAGAAAGGCTGTAAATATGTCACCTGACAACAGATGTGAACCCCACATTATTGAAGTTCCTCTTGGTCGGATAAAGTGGTTGATGCGTTTCCTAAGACGTTTGAGTCAAAAGACGGCTCCAGCTGCTTCTTGTTGGTTTGTGTGTAACGGACTGAAAGCAGGTGAGTAAAGATGATTCTTGCAGAAAGATGTCGCCTCTTCCGTCACTGCTTCAGGATCTGAGAGCGCGGGGGTGAACTCCCTCAGTCAGACTGCACTTAGCTCTTATGCAAGTTCAGGCGCTTGATGGAGGCTGGCCAGCTCCAACAGCTTTTTTCTTCTTTCTTTGCCATTCTTAGCAGTCTAAGAGTGACTATAAATGTTTAATAGGCACAGTGCATGTGGGAAAAAGTATTTTTAGCCTCCACTGCTGCAGAAAGCAGGCTTTTTGTTTGATGTTATATTTATAGTTTTGGATTCATTTGATTTGGTCTGCAGCCTTAAATCATGGGCGAGATCCTGCTGTCCACAGGTAGCAAGCCGTCTCTACAGGAGACACTGAAAGGTTTGACTTTTACAAATGACATTTGCGACTAAGCACGAGGCGATTCCTCTGTCCCAAAGGAAAAATAAAGCGATAGAGAGTAGAGGAACACCGATGTGGGAGGGATCTATGGGAAGGACGGATGTTGAAATTCAAAGCACACCTTCATTTTGGCACCAAGACATGCACGCATGAACACGAGCGGCAGACAGCAGGGAGAAATGGATCGGCGAGGCTGATCTGCTTCTGCTGGAATAAAAGAGTTATCAAGAAAGAGTGTTTTCATTCTCTCTAGTGTCAGAAGTCGTCTGGTGTAAAGAGACCAAATCCCTGGAAGCATCTCCTCCAAAAAGCTTCAGACGCACCAACAGACTCATTATCTGGCAGGGCGCCCTCATCATCTCCTGGATCGATACCATGAGGAGTCACAATGGTAGGACTCTTCCAAAAGCACATCGAGCGGTGTGTGGAGTTATCTCCCTGTCTAAGCTTTCAGAATGCAAATCAGACTGAACGAGAAGCCTCACGCTGGCTGAGGACGGTAGATCCGCCACTAAAACACACTGTCATGAACAGATGCCGCAAAAGAAAGAGAAATGCTATGGCAACAGCCTTGGTGGATGGATGGGTTCTTCTTTTTCTTGTGCAGGTTTTTTTGGCACTACATCCTTCTCCCTCCCCCCCTCCTTCCTACGCCGTCTTCCTGACAGGAGCAACGCAGCCACCCTGACTGCTAATGAGCGGCGAGGCTTTTGCTGAGTGTTTGTGCAAGACCTGCGCTAGGATTGTGGAGGAGGGCAAGGCTGCGAGCAGGAAGAGATAAAGGGAGACGCGCTCTCCAGCTCCCGATCTGTTTCCTCTCTGTTACTAGGCAACACCTGCAGGCATGCACTAAATAAAACCTCCAACTCTTTATTCACCCCACCGCCCGCGCTAAACTCTCTGCTCATCACCTCATCCATCTTTCCTTCCTTCACTCACTCATCTCATTGCACCCCGAGATTCTCACCGCGAAGTGCAACATCCCGTCATAACGCTCACTTCCTCCTCCTTCACAATCCCTTCATGAGGCCTTTTCCAGGCTGGGCTCGTGCTTGGGGCTCCTATCACCCCTCACTCCTCTCTAGAGATACACTGCATCTCTTCGTCCATCTCCCTCCAGAATGTATCCTTCTCTAGTTCATTACCACTGACAACATTCAACATTACACCTTCAACTTCCAGCTTCAGATTCATCTCCCTGTCTGAATCTTCTCTTTATCTCCAGAACACTCTTATCAAACTCCTCTTTAAGGATCTCTCCTCCTTCCTCCCTCTCACCCACACCATGATAAACTGCTCCCAACCTAGTGTTGGTCATTGTTAACCCAGCTCACAACTGATCCAGAATGAAGGTTCTGTGGGATTTTCCTGATTGGTTTGGCATTGGTTTTATGAGGGAAAAACTTCCAGACTTAACCTAAATTTGGGATGGAATAAAATATGTATTTTATATTGTTTTCATTCAAACACAAAAAAAGGAATTCTGAGTCCCACCTTATAATACAAGGAGACAGGGTTTGGGCCCCCTCTGAGTCACTTTTTGACGTCTTGGATCTCCCCAACTTGTCGTTTTTTGACGTGCTGTTTCCATTAAATCAGGGGTCCCCAACTTGCCGGCTGCGAACCGGTTCCAGTCTGAGGGTCGCTTGGTACCCGGCCACAGACAGGGACCAAAAAACACATACACTAAACAGGGGTCCCTCACCACCAGGCCGCAAACCGGTACCAGTCCGAGGGCCACTTTGTACCTGGCCAAAGACATTAATCAAAGTTCCCCAAGCTCCGGGCCACGAACCAGTGCCAGTCCGAGGGCAAATTGGTACCTGGCCACAGACACTATCAGGGGTCCCCAAGCTCCGGGTGGTAAATTGGTACCAGTCTGAGGGCCACTAAGTACCTTGCCACAGACACTATCAGGGGTCCTCAACCTCCGGGCTGTGCACCGGCACCGGTCTGAAGGCCTCTTGTGACCTGGCCACAGACACTATCAGGGGTCCTCAACCTCTGGGCTGTGCACCGGTACCAGTCTCAAGGCCTCTTGGTACCTGGCCACAGACACTAATCAGGGGTTCCCAACTTCCGAGCCGTGAACCGGTCTAAGGCCTGCTTGGCACCAGGCCACAGACAGGAAAAAAAGGCATACCCTAATTGGGGCTCCCCAACCATTGGGACGTGGATCTGTACTGTAGCAGTACCGCAACCCTAACCCAGTACTTGGTACCAGCTCTGTATCTACTACCACGTCTGGTACCTTGTTCAGTACCGTGTCCCGAGGGTTGGGAACCCAACAACCAGCATGTCAAAAAAAAAAAAAACAAGTTGGGTACACCCAAAACGACACAGAGTGGGGTTGAACCATGCATCCACATATTAGGAGTTAGAAAGGAGAATGTGTCGGAACAACACAAAATCATTGAGTTCTGTGTCTGCAGAGGTTTTCTGTGGTTAGATAAGTTGAACTGAAAAGTATCTTTACAGCCACATGTCTGTACAAGGATTTTTGACCAACTCAGTCCGATACTGCAGAGCCAGGTTAAAAAGACACACAAACACACACAGCTCTGCATAACGGAGTAAACAGTCAATCCCGGAGATTTACTAGCCGATTTGAAAAGAGCGAGCAGCTCCATGCTGTTGTGTGTGTGGAGAGCCGAGTGGGATTTGGTTTAATCCAAACATGAAACACTGGATTCACCCCATCACACACGTGCCATGTCCACCCCCACCCCCCGCCCGGACAGTCTCTGTCCCACCAAGAGTGTGCTAGAATGTGTCTGCTGCAGCCTCCTTTATCGTTGTGTAACAGCTTGATTATGTAATCCTCAGCATATATGCATCCCCACAAGGCTAAGTGCTGCAAGCCATGAACTATGCAAGAGCATTAGATTAAGGACAGGGGGGGGTAGAAGGTGGAGGGAGGAACAGGGACACTGAGGCACCCAAAGTACTTCTATTCCTCTTAGGTCCTCCAGCAACAAGAAACAAAAGCAAAGAAGTGTGAAATGACCTTATGTGTCGTTCCTGAATTTATATTCAGTTTTAAAAGATGCAAAGCAAAATGTCCAAACCAAACATTTTTTTATGAGAAAGACAGAAGGGAGAGCTGAAGCAGCAAAGCAGGTGGATGCTGTCAGGACACTCCTCTACTCCCAGACTGCACTGCTAGAAAAAACAAATTCTCTTTTTTTTAAAAAACAAAAACAAAACAAATGGTATTAAATAAATACACTTAACAGAAACTTTTGTAAACAACTTATTTCTATTTTTGTGATCCTCAAACCATCGTCTTGGACAGGGATGACAAACTCATTCACACAAGGGTACAAAATCCAAACACACCTTAAGTAACCATTTATTGGACATTCTAAAACTAAACTCTTAACACTTTATAACCGTAACTTTTTAACATTATTATGAAATATAAAATTACCTGCGATAATGCTAGTGTGAATGCTGTGAGCTGAATTTGGACGCTGAAGATGCAACTGATGATAGCTGAAAACGCTGAAGTAAATAGTTGAAAACGCTGAAGCTGATAGTCAGCTATAATATCATCTAAATGCCAAATTAGCGTAAAAAATACTAAACAAAAAACCTTAGGTTAGCAAAAACAGCTAGAATGTGGCTGAAAAAAACTGCTAAACTTCAAGACATCCTAAAAAACTGAAAAAAGCCTAAATTAGCCAAAACAGCTATAGTGTAGCTGAAATATTAGCTAAACTCCAAAACGGTCTAAAAAACTTAAAAAGAAAAGCCTAAATTAGCCAAAAAGCTAGCATATAAATATTAGCCTAACTTCAAAACAACCTAAAAAGAAAAGTCTAAATTTGCCAAAACAGCTAGCATGTAGCTGAAATATTAGCTAAGCTCCAAAGCAACCTCAAAAATTAAAAGAAAAACATAAATTAGCCAAAACAGCTTGCGTGTAACTGAAATATTTGCTAAAGGGCAAAATAGACTAAAGGATCATAGTAAATACCAAAATAGTCAAAAATTAGCCAAAAAGCTAGCATATAAATATTAGCCTAACTCCAAATAGCATGAAAAAATCTTAGTAAATTCCAAAATAGTCCAAAAATCTAGCAGAATGCCAATTTTTAAAACCTAAAAACTGTAACTTTTTAACATAATTATGAATAATCAAAAATCAGGAATATTATTCCAGAATAAATCAACCTAAAACTTAAACAACTTTCAATATTTTACTCTCCATAAAAATATATTTTGTTAAAATTATACAAGTTAGAAATAAGCACAAGATAACATCAGGTCATTAATAACAATAAAATAAAATGATCTGAAAGGACTCGACTTTGACCTTAACCACTTACAAAATAAACAGAAAAATAATAGTAAGAAAATTCTGCACTAAAACTGTTCCATTGAGGATGAATCAAAGCTGTGGCTTCCATCCAGCAGTTTTCTTTAAAAAGCTGAAAGTGTTTTAAAAGCTCTTCAAGGAAGAACCTCATCAGAAGAATCAAAGGTTGAATTCCAAACACGAGAGAACACAAGTCTCCGGATTATTTGGGGTTTTTTTTCTGCATTTTGTCCTCAAAGTTTAATTTTTTTGAAAGTACTTTTGGTTCTATGGGCAACAGTGCCTGTAAAACGTGAAAGCTCGACGAGCCACGTGTGAAGAGTTAACCCTTTAACACTGGAGCTGATGTTTTTTTAACTTTTCAACCGTTAACATAATTCCAGTAAATTCTGAAGGAGAAAGGTGCTGCTTTTCTCCTTCAGAATTTACTGGAATTATCCTGTTAACGGTTGTAAAGTTACAGTAAATCAAAGAACACTAGACGTTCGATGTTAAAGGGTTAATGTCCCTTCAGCCCATTTCATTGTTTAAAAAAAAAAAAATCCCCATTGTTTCTGGTTCTGACAGGTTTGTTGAGGAGAACCAGGATTCTCCGTCTGAACGTTCAGCTGAGCGAGTCGTGGACGCAGGAATTGAGGGAAAACCCAGAGAGGAGCTGGATGCTGTGTGGTCCCTCTGTCTTCCCGTCGCCATGAGAGCCAGGAGCCTTGTTGCCATGACAGCTGTTGTCATGGCAGCAGCTCTGGGTAATAAACAGAAGAAAGAGACGTCCATCCATCTCGAGCTGCTGTGCGGCGGTGACAGGATGAACACTTTGAGACGTAAAGGTGGAATTTCTTCTTTAATAAAAACGTTACATTTCAAACTGAAAGGATCCAGATTATGAAACCATTTTTCAAGCACACAAAGTGGTTAAAACTATTTTACGTGATCAGGATTTTTGTCTCGGCTGACAGCCCGACAACATAAACCTTAATAGATGTTTCATGTGGTTGAAGGAAGCCACACCTGTGCTTTTCATTCTATAGTGGTAATTTTATTAAACTGTAAAGACGGATGTTACAAAGGAAAACCAGCACTACACCATAATACCTCCTCTGCTGTGCTACAAAACAGGAGTGACATCACCTGTTGTATAACTAGTTATAACTGAACACACCGTTATAAACGAGTCTATCATTTGTTTGTTTTTAACTTAAAATTTAGTCTCCACTAAATCAACTGAAGGTTTTTCATCCTGATCCAAAGGGATCAGATGAGTCTTCTGTTTCTAAGACCCAAACCGTTAATATGTCAAATGTTAGTCTAATTAAAGGACTTTGCTGAAATAAAGAAAAATAAATTATAATCTCCACAGAGTGGCATCAAAAATAAAAAAAAATCAGATACTGCAAGGCTTTTTAGAAGCTGATGAGCATCAAGCGGATTGTCTAAGATCTGCATGTAGTTCTGAAACCACCTCACTCTCCTCAGTGGAAAACAAACACTCCTCAAATAAACCAGATCAATGACTTAGGGTCTGCAAAAGGAAAATAAAACCTTTTTAAAAAGTATAACTGTAAAAAGAACGCAAGTCGTAAAATAAAAAATAAAACTTGATTCAACTCATTTACAAACAGTTGAAGGACATTATGTATCTTTTGACAGATTTTTGAGTTCAACATTTTCTA